>NC_071280.1:5391308-5461308 GCF_023375685.1 Ictalurus furcatus
AAAAAAAAAAAACACTGAATTACAAAAAAGCACTTCAGATATTTATTGGTTCAATGCTTCCTACCTTGAAACCCTATCAGGAAGAAAAAAGAAAAAAAGAAAATAAAAAAAACCCCAAAACCCTCACCTGTTGTACAGTTCTACATGCTTTAAGGGTTCAGAGGGATAAGAATCCCTAATAGCGCTAGATCTGAGTGTATGGTATATGCTTTTTTATGCTCTGAGAAATAATGTACTCAAATACTGTTATTGTAATACAGTAATACAGGCACAGTGTAGGCATCTGCAAAACCAAAACAGCAGAAATGTGTAATATAATATTCTAATAAGAACTCTTGTTTGTTTGCTTGGTTTTCATTGTAATTCTTACTTCTCCATTAATGTTTTGTGGATGTTCCAATTAATCAGTGCACTCCTGTTACAAACAATATAAACTAGCTCATTACATTCATCATACTATGAAGTGTTAAACACGTCACTGGAGCATTTGTTTGGTTGTTTGTTGTTTTGTTTTTTTTTATAAACAAAATCCAAAACAGGAAAAAAAAAATCTTGATAGTAATTGAATTGCAATTGAAATACTAAATACTGTGTTAACTAACCTGACATTCGGGATCACCAAATCGGCAGTTAAACTCCAGCACCTTTGGCCCCAGCTTAGTCAACATGAGCCCCGCATAGAGCACACCTAAAGGGGGGGAAAGGGGTCAAAGGTATCCGACTTGCTGTTCAAACAAAGCCTTTTCAAACAGCTTCGGTCATGAAACTTTATTTTCTTGTTTCTAGTATTGGCGGAGGATTCTGAAATAGCGAAACATTGCTTTTAAAAATCACCTACCAACATACGGCACGCCCTCTTGTTTCATGCCATCTACAGTCTTCTGTAGTACAGTGGTTTTAATCTGCTGAAGCATCTCCTCGGGCACCTAAATAACACACAATGGTTTGAAAGTGTTGATCATATCCTCAGAGATAAATGGGCAAATCAGATTTTATGATGTGCATAACTTGCATCTATCTGGGGAATACTAATAATGATGTATATGTATTAAGCCAAAAAAAAAAAAAAAAAAGGGTACTATATAGGCTTGTGTGAAATTGAGCATCCTCGCTCACAACTTTCCATTCTAAAATATTGCAATAAACAGACCATTGTCCAGAACAGTTCAAATAAATAAATCAATAAATAATAATTCCCACCATTTAGTTTTAAAGAGAGTACAGGAGTGTGTAATATTACCAGCCTTTTACAAACAGGTTATCTAATGTCTACATGGCAGACATTTTCACTGTGTACAGGTGTCTCTCAAAAAATTCAAATATCGTGGAAAAGTCCCCCCCCCCCCGTAGTTTAATTCAAAAAGTGGAACTTTCATATATTCTAGATTCATTACACAAAGTGAAATATTTCAAGACTTGTTTTGTTTGATGATTACAGCATACAGCTAATGGAAATCAAAAATCCAGTATCTCAAAATATTAGAATAAACAATTTAGAATAAAGAAATGTCGACCTTCTAAAAAGTAGGTTGGAGGGCACCACAAAAACAAACAAACCAAAAAAAACAAAACACCACTGTATTTAAAGCACTTTCTAATCAACAACAACAACAACATTTGTAAAGTTGTAGATCTGACATCATTGTAGAGCTATTTAATGTTTTTGGGTGAAATTCTGACCATTTACGGCTGAAAATTGTCATTGTATTTGTCTAACGTTAACCAAGTTACGCTCATACATAGAATATAGAATTTATTTCACATAAAACTCAAAACATTCTCCATTTACTTTAACAAAAAAACAAATGAGATCAATGAGATCAATACAACTGTGGGGGAGGGAACGACTGCGCTGTTGGCATATTTTTGAGTGTCAGCTTATACAAGTGTACTCCTACGCAAAATGCAGAATAGCTGGTATGTCCCTAATATAATACAAGTGGCAACAAACATCACTGGATATCATGGCAATGTAAAATTGTGTTGGGATGATAATAGTATAGCACACAAGCCTAGTACTATATAAATATTAAAGTGTAAAGGCCTCTGTTCACCTGTGGGGTGGGGCAGTAGGCCCCCATTCCCCCGGTGTTTGGACCCTGATCTCCATCTAGCAGCCGTTTATGGTCCTGTGCTGGAGGCATAGCAGCCACTGTGGAGCCATCACTGAAACACAAACACTGAAGAAAAGTCAGAGTGTTTAGTAGCTAAACGCAGGCACAGAAATGGTGTGCGTGAGAAATAAAAAATTTTTTTTTTAAAAACTGCACTCACTGAAACTTCCTCCCCCTCAAGCAGTTCTTCAACCACCACAGTATCACCTGCAGCTCCAAATGTCTTATCCTAGAATATTAAAAATAAATAAATAAAAAAATCACACATATTTAACACAACACACAAATTTCTGTGCTGGTTCGATGATATATGATTGAGTATGTTGTTTGTTAACACAATATTAGCAGAAAACTCATGCAAAAGAAAAACGCAGTAACACAAAAACAGAACTGCCTCACATAAAATCTTACATACTTTAAGTCTCATCAGAGCACTGATCATTTCCTCTACCACTTTATTTATGATGTCCACATGTAGCAAGGGTACAACTTTATTTCTGAAATACAGTGTACATGCCACCTCATACAAATCGAGAGCGTAAACTCTACGCCCTCTTGTTTGTTGTGTTGCTGGTTGCATATGAGAAGTACTTCGTAGTAATATAATCATAAAATGTTACATTTTGTCCTTTTCTGAACAAATCTGTTCAAGATCACTGTACTTTCATGCCAACATACCCTAAACTGAAACATTCAAGAACGAAGGTCACTCTTGGTTTGAAGGAGAGAGAGTATTAAAGCAACAAAAATAAAAAATATTTGAAAAAAAAAAAAGAAAAGGAAAAAAAATAAATAAATAAAAAAATCACGA
The DNA here is from genome assembly GCF_023375685.1 of Ictalurus furcatus. Classification (NCBI taxonomy): domain Eukaryota; kingdom Metazoa; phylum Chordata; class Actinopteri; order Siluriformes; family Ictaluridae; genus Ictalurus; species Ictalurus furcatus. The sequence goes on from NC_071280.1 coordinate 5,394,234, forward strand.
AAATGCAGGTACTGACTGACCTTCATGATGTCCAGTACTGCCTGACAGGCCTCATCCTTATCCTTTGCTACTATCACTCCTTTCCCTGCAGCCAGTCCGCTGGCTTTAACCACTAGTGCTGGGAAATCCGCTCTACCAAAATAAAAATAATAATCATTCTTGATTCACTTTCACTATTCCATGGATAGATTTTCAACATTCAGTGTTCAGAAACATCTGGCAGTGTATAAGTAAATAAATAAAAGGGTATAATTGTGAATGTGCAAAAATGTACTTTTGGGAATTTGTTTAAATTCTTCCCCCCCCCCCCCCCTTTTTTTAAAATACATGATTTTGCATGATAAGATTTAAAAATCAGTACAATTTATTAGAAAACCCCCAAGAGTAGAGGACAAGAAATCCAGTTTGGTAAGTGACCAGCGACCCATCGAAATTAAAGACCACATGCAAGTCACAAATTTCTAATTATTACTTTTCTTACACACAGACTCCCTTTATACATACTCTCGAATGTAGCTGCAGGCCTCCTGGGGGTCAGTGAAGGAGCTCCAGCGGGCCGTGGGGATGCTGTGACGGTCCATGAAACTTTTAGCAAAACTTTTGCTAGCTTCCAGCTGTGCGGCCTTTGCAGAAGGCCCGAAACACATTATGCCTGCTGCAGTTAGATCATCCACCATACCTGTGGCATGAAGAGATTTTACACTTATATAAAACAGCTCTTTTTCCTACTACTCATTGTTTAGTCATTATACACAACACAGGTTGCGTAGTAAAAAAAGCTCTTACCTGCAGCTAAGGGAACCTCTGGGCCAACCACCACCAGTCCCACATTATGATCTTTGCAATACTGTGCCAGGATGGCATGATTACTCACACTCACAGCTGGGGAGTGTAAAAAAGCAAAATGTGAATTCGACAGAAAACAAGACATTAGAGTAGCTAAAGAACAGACGTACTTGAGACACACACTCTCACACTCACCTGAGTTGGAGATCTTTCCACAGTTGGCTGTGCCTGCATTGCCAGGGGCAACTAGGACTTGCTGGATATGAGTTGACTGAGCCAGCTTCCACGCCAGCGCATGCTCGCGCCCACCACTCCCGATAACAAGCACGCGCTCAGCCATGGCAAACCGTCTACAAAGAATATAATAAGCAATCAGTGGAGGCCCAGATTCCCCTGAAACAATTACCGAGTGTTCCAAGTAAGGCACTTAAATACATTGAGACCACACCATTAACCTCTGCAATATAACACTGCAAAAGGTCACAAAATGCAAATGAGAGCTTGGACTTAATGATGCTATTCTGTTGTTAGGTGTATGTTAGATGAGAGCACAGGTAAATCCCAGACATTACAAGCAGTCATATTTCATCATGCAGTTAGATCTTTAAAGAAATATTTATGTCTTTGCATGCTGTAACATTAAACTTCCCCTTCACTGGAGCTAAAAGGCATAGTGCGATCTCATTCCAGCATGACAATGCCGCTGTGCACAAAATGAGCTCCGTAAAGACATGGTTTGCCAAGGTTGGTGTGGAAAACCTTGAGGGTCCTGCACAGAGCCCTGACCTCAACCACACTGAACACCTTTGGGATGAACTGGAACACCGACTGCACACCAATCACACCTGATATCAGAGCCTTCCCCTAGTAATACTCTTGTGGCTGGAATGGCACAAATCCCCACAATCATATAGCTAAATGCACTGGAAAGCATTCACAGGATAGAAGGGGCTGTTATCACAATAGTGGGAGGCCCAACTCCTCATCAATGCCCGTGGATTTGGAATGGGATGGGTACACAAACTTTGGGCCATATTGTGTATAACTATGGACAAAAGTACCACACACAGCCAAAACAGTAGCACTGGTCATCCTGAAAATATAACCTTTGTCCTCAGCACATCGTTTGGCAAGTGTGATGCAATAACACTATCTGTATATTAACACTATCTGTGCTTGAAAGTTTGTGAACCCTTTAGAATATTCTATAGATCTGCATAAATGTGATAAACATTATCGGATTTCCAAAGTAGACAACGAACCCAGTTAAACAAATGAATCAAAAAATATTATACTATTTATTTGTTGAGGAAAATGATCCAATATTACATATCTGTGAGTGGCAAAAGTATGTGATCCTCTTGGATTAGCAATTAATTTGAAGGTGTAATTAGAGTCGGGTGATTTCAAACAATGGGATGACAATCCCAATACGCTTGAGACAACACCCATTTTGCATACTTGTGCTGGTGTGAGGGATTCTATTCAGGGGGTTGAATAATTTTGAGACTGAAGAAGTTGCATTTTCAGTTGAATTTGGTGAAACCACTTGAAGCATTCATGGTGTTGAACTATATCAATTGCTTTTGTTTGATTTGATCTCTGCAAACAGCTGAAAGTCTGGACATTTTGACAATAAACCTGATTTGCAATGGGGGTTGAATAGTTTTGATTGCCACTCTATGTAATACTGGATCATTTTCCTCAATAAATAAATGACCAAGTATAATGGGATTTTTGTCCCATTTGTTTAAGTGGGTTCTCGTCGTCTACTTTTAGGACTTGTGTGAACATCTGATGTTGTTTTAGGTCATATGCAGAAATATAGAAATTTCTAAAGGGTTCACAAACTTTCATGCACCAATGTACGCGTTTAGTGCACCAAATATCCGTATCTGCTATTCAGATGTATACCAGAAGTGGGATTATAGTGCTTTTAACAGTAGACGTCATCAGAAAGCAGCTTCACAGCAATCCAAATGTAGATCTAGATCCCCACTGAGCAAAGCAAAGCAAGACCGTGGCAAGGAAACACTCCCTGAGAGTACATGAAGAAACCTTCAGAGGAACCAGACTCAACTGGGTGATACCAGATTATAAATTTTTACTCTTTTACAGCTGTATATTCTAATCAAACAGTACTAAATGTTTTTAAAAGGATTATCGGTAAGAGCACATTATGAATTAAGAGTCCTGGAATAAGCACAATACACTTCGACAACTGTAGACTATAAGATCGAACAATACTGCGTATGTTGAAAGAATATTTGGTATGAACAAGTTTTAAGTAAGAGACTGAGTATGGACCCTACCACTACACCTCTGGAAACACTGGAAAACCCTTAAAACACACAAAAATGCCAGGAGTGTCATCATGGTCTGAATTCTGGTTCTGACAGTTCCTCAACCTCACTTGGGTTACTTGTGCTTATAACTGGTCTGAAGTAGAGATGTCTGCAGAATTTTTTTTTTTTTTTTTTTTTTTTTTTAAGGCTCGCAGTTATTTATCTATAGTTTCATATATGACCACATGCTCACCTCCACATGAAACCCTCCCACTTTATACACACCTCTAGTCTCAATCAAGCAGATACGTCATGAACCATTCTAGCACGATTTATAAATAAAACAAGAATAGTGCACCTCTTATTTGCAACTGTATCCACTTAGAACATCTGTATACCTAACTAGTTAGCAACTTAATTTGATGCGAGTGTATATGACTGCTATGATCAAAACAACTCTAATAAGTAGGTCAGGTTCCAACAAGTCTGTTCAAGTCAGATATATACAAATGTCACCAACTGCACAACTATTTCCCTCCATCCAGATCCTGGAAAATGTAACATTTTTGGCTAACTTGGCAATAACGAAGACATCATGAAACATTTTCCTATACCTATATATCGTTGGTAGTTTCTGAACACAGATCAATTGCATGTTACCTAAATTATACTCTGCAAAAAAAAAAAAAACCGTCCCTTTTTCAGGAGACTATAATTTATAGAATTTTATAATAATAATAAAATTTATATTTTGTAAAATCCAAATAAGCTTTACAGATATTTATTGGAAAGGGTTTAAACAATGTTTTTTCCATGCTTGTTCAATGAACCATAAACAATTATTGCATATGCACCTGTGGAACAGTCCTTAAGACGCTAACAGTTTACAGGCAGTCGGTAATTAAGGTCACAGTTACAATAAGTTAGGACACTAAAGAGACCTTTCTACTGACTCTAAAAACACACACCAGAAGAAAGATGTCTAGGGTTCCTGTTCACCTGTGTGAACATGCCATAGACCTGCTACATGGAGACATGAGGACTGCAGATGTGTCCAGAGCAATAAACTGCAATGTCTAATGTAAGACGCCTAAGACAGTACTACAGGGAGACAGGAAGGACAGCTGATCGTCCTTGCAGTGGAAAATTACATGTAAACGCGTGTCCCCCAAGACGTGATCGAGAACTTGCAAATGTCTTGGTGGAAGAGTGGAGTAACATCTCACAGCAAGACCTGACAAATCTGTTGCAGTACATGAGGATGAGATGTGCTTTAGTACTTAAAGAAGCTGGTGGACACCAGATACTGACTGTTACTTTTAATATTGACTCCCCCTTTGTTCAGGGACTCATTACTCCATTTCCGTTCTTAAATTTCTGAAAATTGTTCAGTTCATTTCTCAGTTGTTGAATCTTTTTATATTAATGTAAATATCTACACATTAAGACATTTGCTGAAAATAAAAGCAGTTGACTATGAGAAGACATTTCTGTTTTTGCTCAGTATATGAGAAGTACCGATTATAGAAAACAAGCCTTCAAAAGACTAATATTAAAGTATTGTGATTTGAATCATGAAACGGTCTTTGAATCCTCTTCATATTATTTTTGCCATAAACCCACCTCAATACAGCACCATCCAATTAGATTAGCCCAATAGCCTCACGGAAGCAGTTTAATTAACTGACCAGAAAATTGACCTATGGGATTCAAGCATGAAATGGAGCCAGTGAACTTTTCTGCTGTACTCGCACTCTAAATCTGTATATGACATAAATGCCATAACAACAAAGATGCATGTGAACATAAAGCACCTTTCATTTGTCTGAAACAGTAGTTCACAAGTAATCTGTGAATAATGAGGTTGTGAAATAAGTTTCCACACCTTTTACTCTGACAAATCTGATTCCGTGCTAAATTGATACTTTTGGTCTGTTTGCTATTTGGTTTAATTTGGTTTCACATAAAATATTACATAATTAGAAAATAACTAGGCATGAGATGATTCACTAAAGCTACAATAATGTATCCCAATACAGGCTTCATGAGACGATACTGACAAGATGATATTGACAAATAAAATTCCATTTCATTTTCAATACCACTTATCCTATACCAGGTCCCAGGGAGTCTGAAGCCTACCCCAGAGGACTTGGGGCACAGGGCGGGGGACACCCTGAACAGGGTGCCAACCCATCGCAGGGTACAATCACACACACATTCACAATTTAGAAATGCCAATCCGCCTACAACACATGTCGTTGGACTGGGGGTCGGAAACCGGAGTACCCGAAGGAAACCCTTGAAGCACAAAGATAACATCCAAACTCCACTCACTGGAATCGAACCCCCAACCCAAGAGGTGCTAGGCAAATGTGCTAACCACTAAGCCATATTATTACCATGTTATTTTAATCTTTTTCAGTGTCAAATGTATTTCATGGTGACATTAGTAATATGGCAAGATTGTTTGTCGGTAGATTGCCCCTTAAATGATTTAGACATAATAACAAATTTGAACCACTTGTGTGCTTCAAAGAAACCACTGGTGTACCAACAACCAGAAATCAAACAGGTTAGCCAAGGTAAACAGCAGTTGATGACAGAAACATTGAGTGAGCTGTGAGGAAAACCCCAAAAACAACAGTCCGTGACATCAACAACCTCCACAGGGCAGGGGTGAAGGTACCACAAGCCACCATTCGAAGAAGTGCAGAAATAGAGAGGCCATACCACAAGATGTAAACCACTCATGAGCAATAAGAATAAAAAATCAGACTGGAATTCGCAAAGAAATACAGAGATGAGCCACAAAAGTTCTGGAACCAAGATTAACTTCTACCAAAGTGATGGAAAGGCCAAAGTCTGGAGAAAAAAATGATCTGCTCATGATCCAAAACATAGAAACTAACCAGTCAAGCATGGTGGTGGTAGTGTTATGGCTTGGGCTTGCATGGCTGCTTCTGGAAAAGGTGAACTAATCAGTCCGTACAGGATTTTGCAGAGTTTTTTGTGACTGTCGCGGCCAAAAATGCTCGATTTTGCTGCGGCTTTTTTCAAAGAGCTTTTTTTGTGGAAAACTACTTGAATCTGCAAAATAGCAATTGCATGAAATTGTTTTGAACGGTCTTTCACAGTGATGTTTGTTGTTAAATTAAACCCTTTATCTGTACTCATGCTCGACGACGTGAATCAAAGTGGGCTTTGAAAGAACGTACGTTGTGATGAGGTCACACAATGCGTCTTTGGCCCTCCTCCGAATTCCACATAGTTTTCCTTGATTTTACGTTACATTGCTGTGATTGCAAAAACATGGAGGGACTGACAAATCTTTATTAACTAATCTGTTGCGTCTACAAAAACAATCTGTCCTCCATTTTACAGAGAAATGCATCCGATTTAATTGGGAGGAACGTCATGTAGCAAGACAGTGAACAAAAACACATTGCCAATACAACAAAGGACTTCATCAGGGGGAAAAAGTGGAAGGTTTTAGACTGGCCAAGTCAATCACCAGACCTTAACCTATCAGGGCATGCATTTCACCTCCTGAAGAGGAGACTGAAGGGAGAAACCCCTTGGAAAAGCAACACAAAAGAAAAATGCAACAGAATGGTGATATCAGTGGGCTTGATGCAGTTATTCCAAGTAAGGCATATGCAACCAAACATTAAGTGTTATTTACTTTGAGCCTATATGTTCCAATTATTTTGCTTGCCTGCAAATTGGGTGGTCTGCCAGCAAAGGTCCCAGGTTTTAAGTTCTGAAATACTAACCTATCTCCATACTAAGTGCATCTGACATTACATTCCTGGATTGTATCAGTGACTTGACTTGAAGAACTGTTGTGAAAAGCAAATCTGCACACAGAAATTGTCCTGGAGGGCAAAGAAAAGGGGACAAATTGCTAAAGGAGGTCATGGTGGAACAGATTTTCCAAAAGCAACCGGAATTGGAGAGACACTAAGAAACATATACATCTAAGAGTACCACAATTTGTCTGCAACTTTCTGCCCAGTCCATCAGAGTATACTGGGCACTACAGGGTCACCGGAGCAACGGGGGCGAGCTGGCATTTGACCCAGCAGTTTTCAAACTACTGGAGCGGTGACCCAGCACTTCAGGAAATAACAGACAGGTCTGCAAAGTTTAAAAAATCAAAGCGCACAACAAACAGGGTTATTGACTCCCAAAACAAGGAACAGTTTCTGAACAGCTGAAACGAGTCATTAGTAATTCCAGACTTACTTCCTGTACTAACCTACGTAGGTCTGTAACAAAACACCGGGTTCTGGTCTTCAGCGGCTGCTCGTGAATAGATGGAGTTGATACTCATTATGAGCTGTGGGCGTTTCCTTTTCGACACACACTGACAACAGTAGACCAATCACAACAGACTGGGACATCTGACCAATCAGAGCAGAGTATGCTCTCTGAAAGGAGGAGTTTAGAATAAATCCTTTAGGACGGAACATTGAACAAATCGTTTTTTTTGACACTGGGTTTAAATTATTAGCACATTAAAGTGATGACCTTGGATGCATGTAAATCTATTGTATGAGACCTTTAAAACAAAATTAGGCACGTTTCAAACATGTGACATATGCACATATTCTGTATTCTGAAGCAATTACATGGACATTCCTCAAATGACATCCTTCAAATAAAGTAAATAAGGCTTGCTGGAAAAACATTTAGTGAAACAGACAGTGACAAACAGCCTATTGCGGACCATGAACATCTTCGTCTTCGATTTTTAAAACATATTTTACAATTAGTGTGATCTAAAATCCGTGAACGAATTGTTTTGCCGTTATTAACTGCACAAGGAGTAAAATGAGAAATGATGGGTGTGAGGTCGAAACAAAAACTACACTGACGTTCATTAAAAAGGCGAGTCGTGCCCTGTTAACGTATTATAATCAGACCCTGGCTCTAATATATATATTATATATATATATATATATATATATATATATATATATATATATATATATATTATATATATATATATATATATATATATATATATATATATATATATTATATATATATATATATATATATATATATATATATATATATATTATATATATATATATTATATATTATATATATATATATATATATATATATATATATATATATATATAATATATATATATATATATATATATATATATATATATTATATATATATATATATATATATATATATATATATATAGTTAATCTGTATGGTAGGGATGAGCGATATCATTCTTTGCAATACACCGGTAAAAATTCTCCCCACAATAAGAATTAGTCTTCCCGTGATAATAACAATAAAGCCTAGTTGATAACGTATTTGTGCGCGACGGTCGGCGACTACTTTGCAGCGCGAAAACAAGTACGGCAGAAGGCAGTAGTGAACCTGAGGAGGAGTTTATCACTAAATGAGGAGCTACTGCTACAATCTGGAACTGGTTTGGTTACAGAAAATCAGTTTTACTTTTAGATCACTGTTTGAGTTTCTGAGGCTCTAAAGATCAAAGATAAACACCAGAAAATATCATAATATAGTTTTAAGTCCATATCGCCCATCCCTACTGTATGTTTTTTTTTTGTTTGTTTGTTTTTTTATATAGACAAATGACAGATGTACCTCTTCTGTCAGACAAAAAAAATTGCCTCACCACTTTAGAGTAGTGGTGCCAGCCCTGGTGCACTGTACACTCAGCCAGGGCAATACACATGATCATGTCGGTGCAAAAATAACATCTGCTCAGTGCTGGTCCTATGGTGGTCCCTTCAGAGTGATGGAGTTGATGGTAGGTGGGTGTGTGTGTGTGTGTGTGAGATGTACCTGATAACATGGCAAAAAAGCAAGAGTGTATGGACAGAGTAAGCTCCTAAGTAGCAACTCGGTGTATGGTATAGTTTAGTATATTTACCAAAATACGAAGATTATTTTGTTTCCCCTAAAGTATTCTTAAATACAACTTCCGGGTCTCTAGATCGACTTAATAATATCTTAAACGAGACGGACAGAAGCACAGCCACTCATCTGACCCGTGACATCCATATCTGCAGATAAGTGAAGGATTTCAGGGTTGTGAAATGGAGTACAGCCTGGCTCTGATCAACACAAAGCTACTGAGCAAAGACGCACGTGGCTTCTGTAACTCACTGGTTTTTGATTAGGATTTGCAGTCACGTGATTCAAGTTCTGGAAACATGCTCATCCTACACACAGCTGCAGAACGATCGTGTATAACTGCTTGAATAAACAACGTACTTTTAAGATAACACAGCATTTGTTATGGCTATATCCTAATAAAAGTCTTCTTTTTGCACACATAACTGTGAGCTTCTTCCAAGTTGAAAAGAAACTTTCTTAACACAGCTAAAAGTTACCTGTTAACTTGGTAGATAGTAGTAAAGCTTTCAGAGAGTGAGAAATGTAAACATATGACTGACCTTCTGATTATAAGTGAAGATAAAGCGAACTGAAATGTTTTAAGGCTTCAGGAGACTCTGGAGAGACTGGAGACTCAACCCCACCTCTATAGAGAGCACAGAATAACAGTATCCGCCCCCTGCTTCTGGATTGGCTTAGATGTATAAGCTGTGAGCCAATCATAGTGCAAGGCGCGGGATCTGTCGGTTGTGGAAATCGATGACGTGAACGCTGTGTAGTTTATATAAAAGCACCGAGATTGTAAAACCAGATCAAGAATTAACAGACAAAAGTATGACTCAGTTTAAAGTAGAAAGTATGCTTCACGGTTTACGAGTACGAGTGACGCAAATTTCGTCAGCAGCAGAGTACACACGCCGCCCGATTTTTCTAAGCGCGCGTACGCGCAGGCCGCACATGCGCATTTAATTCTTTTGCACTATTTAATTGTTCCTCAAGGTGGCAACAGTGACCCAGGGTCGTTGATTGTCAAGGTGGTTGAAGAAAAAATTGAAGAGACGGAAACGACTGCAGGTATGAAAGTAACCGCGTTTGTATAATTCTAGCCTTAAAGAGCATATGGATTTGTATATGTGTGCTAATCGTGGCGAGAGATTGCCCAAGCATTCTTCTTCGTTGTCGCCCTTCACACCAGAAGACCTGTTTTACTGCTCTGTACTGACTCTTGTAGGCCAGGAGGGGTAGTGCAAGTTGTCGTAAAGCGCATGCGTCATGGAGTATACTTTAAAAGGCTATGTGTATGTGTTAAAAAAAAATGAAGTATATCGGAGCCTTTAGTTTGAAGAGTGCTCAGCTGTCTAAATGTACACGTTTCTGAAACTTGCAAAGATTGACCTTGCTTTCATCTTGGGTTTTTTTTTCAGTCATGGTTAATGTAGTTCAATTAAATCTAGTGCCCCATCAGGTTGCTTTCTATAACATTCAGAACAGGTGGAGGAAAGCAACCTGAGCCTTATTGTAGTGAGAACACACCTGTACTGTACCCTCATACCTTTATTCTTGCTTATTGATTATTTTGATTATTAATCCCTTGTATGAAATGGCTGATTGGGTAAACCAGCCAAGTCATCCTCAAGTTCTGTTAATTACTTAAGTAGAATGATTTGTGTGCTTAGGGTCCTTGTCTTGCTGCATGTCCCACTTTCTCTTGAGATTCAGTTCATGAACAGATGTCCTGACATTTTCCTTTAGAATTCGCTGGTATAAATCATATTCATTGTTCCATCAATGATGGCGATGAAAAAAGTTCTATTTTTGTCTCATCCATCCACAAAACATTTATTTCCCAACAGCTTTCTGGCTTGTCCATGTGATCTTTAGCAAAGTGCAGATGGGCAGCAATGTTCTTTTTGGAACACAGTGGCTAGAGAGCAGTGGCTTCACATACTTTTGCCACTCGTGGATATGTAATATTGGGTCATTTTCCTCAATAAATAAATGACCCAATATAAATAAGTATAATATTTGTCATATTTTGTTTTATTGGGTTCTTGTTTTCTACTTTTAGAACTTGTGTGAAAATCTGATAACGTTTAGGTCATATTTAGACAGAAATATAGAAAATTCTAAAGGGTCCACAAACATTCAAGCACCACTGTAAGCATCCGACTGACCCAGGACACCGCATGTTTATTTTTATGCCTCAAGCAGAACATAACCAACTTAATCTGAACTGAAAATGTAGTATGATAACTATAATATTGTAATTAACTATTTTTGTACAAGTAACATTTTAAAACTTACTTCGGAAATTCATTAGAGAGGTTCTTTAATGATAGTGTCAGGTTGTGAGGTTATGACACTATGAGGTTCTCATAGTGATCTTTCCCAAGCACATTTAGCTGCGATTCTGAGAAATGCAGTTGCATGTCTCCAGTGAAGCATGTGTTAGCCCTAAGCCTCCTAGAAAGATATATGTAGCTTAGGTATGGGAGAAATTGCTAATGGATGGGAAAATGTTTTTTGTTCATTAGGGATAAACATACATTTAAAATTTAGATACAGAATGTATATATTTCTGTAAAGATGCTTTGTGACAATTCCTATCATTCAAAGCACTATACAAATAAAATGGAATTGAATTGGCAATTAATAATTCAGGACAAATAAAATAGTTTGACATACTTTCATTTTTTAACTGAAACAACTGATCAAATTGTAAACAAATTAAAATCAGCGCACTGCAATCAACCACATTTCCACTCTTCCTTTTTAATGACATAAATTAACAGCTTTAACAGTGTTACGACCCTTTATTTTTGTCTTGGTTTTTTTTCCTCTCTCTGTTTCGGAAGTGTTTGTGTCCAAGTACGGTGCTGATTGGCTCCTGCATTCTACCGAGTGATCCATCCTGATTGGTGCAGTCGATTCCAGGCACGCCTCAAAAGCCCTGCTGTCACTTCCTTCAGGAATTGACATTGTGTAGTGTGGGGGAGGGTTGTTGATTTGACTGTTTGTTTAGACAAAGTTTGAATGTTTAAAGCTCTGATTGTGTGTTAGAAATTGTAAGTAAAAAAACTGTTTGGTATTTCGACCTCATTGCCTGATTAACGACATTACGTGTGGTTTGCCCTCTTAACTAGTTTGCTTGACGCCATTTTGTTTACCCACTTCTGGTCTTTGTTGTGGGATAGGTAGTCAGGGAAGGTGATTGTATTTTTCTTTTCTTTTGTTTTAGGTAAATAAGGGTTGAAATCGGTAGTGACTTTTTGTTTGATATTTTTGGCTTGGTCAACTCCCGAAGCAATCTCCCTATTCATGTTTGATTGTTGGAATCTTGTTTATATCATTAAAAAAACACAAAAGATCTCCCTGCTTCCGCTCTCTCCTTTCATGTTGCACCCTTTTCCCCTAGACGGGACGTAACATGAAATTATAACTCACAATCAGAGCTTTAAACATTCGAACCAATGACACTCCCCCACAGAACACAATGCCCTCCCAAAGCAAGTGACAACAGGGCTTAGGAGGCATGCCTGGAATCGACTGCACCAATCAGGATGGACCACTCATTAGAATGTAGGAGCCAATCAGCACCGTACCTGGACACAAACACTTCAGAAACAGAGAGAGAAAAAAACCAAGACAAAAATAAAGGGTCGTAACAGACAGGCATGATATATTGCTGATAACTTCATGTTACAGGACAAGCCCACATGTAAGATGAACATGCACAACAACGAAGCTAGCAAATTCCAATTATTTACAGGACTTATTCTTTGTTTTCCAATTAGACAACAGGATGTTTTCTGCGCCAAAGGAAACTTGTCTTGGTGGTTCTCCACTCAGACATAGAATTACGGTTACATACGTAACCTTCTGTTTCAAGATATCATCGAAAGTCTGAAATGCTGGCAGACCTTGTCATTATTGTTAGTAATAAAGTATAGTGAATTATTAACAGTTTCTGACACCATATAATCAATTACAGTTACAGTACTGAAAATTAGACCAAACACAGTATAAGAGGTCCAGAGATTGTTAAATCACAGCAAAGGCAGTTCAGGGGCACAGAGGAGCTCTTGACCAATGGATGAATCCCTGAGGGCAAAAAGTGTAATCCCTGAGCTGTATGCTGCTGGGATTGTTATGTGCGTCATTTTTAGGTGGTCTTCCTCACAGTTTTCTCCATCAATCAATTTTTGAACTTGACCTAAAATACATGCAAAAAGAAGATATTGTTTAAGGCGTTTGTAATAAATGCAGAAATATACAAGCAGACAACATCAGATGACATCAGAGTTACAGTGCGCTCCAGAATTACTGGCACACACCATTTTTGAGCCAAAACATGATCGTTTATTTTGAGCTAAAATATCTGTGGATGCTGTATACTATTAACACAAGCCTTTTTACTTAGGTACTGAATTTTCTGTGGGAAAAAAAATGCTTAGACCCTTGACAAAGGGATTTTCCATGTGTGCAACCATTTAATTATTCCCCAAGGAAACAAAAACTGATCAAGGGCAACAACTGATTTTTTTTTTTTTGTTACCGAGAGAAATTTAAAAAGAATACCATTGATTCAAATGAATTTTACCATATTTCCATGGAAAATACTATTATTTAAAGCTGTTGATGTATGAGTTTGGATTTTCACCATAAAAATGCTATTGCAAGCTACTTGCAGACACATTTCATAATGTGGGTTGTGCTGCACCCTTCTACACTGTGCCAATTAATCTCATTGAGATATAAACTTAATGAGCACTTTATTAGAACCAATTTAGATTTGGATAATAGATTCACCCCAGTGCTTAACAGTTGGCAAGGTGTTCTTTTTGATTTTTTACTTCATCAGTCCACAGCAATTTGGTTCTTCTATGTACATGTTATTTTGCATACAGTGCATCTGGAAAGTATTCACAGCTCTGTGAATGTTCTTGAGTGGCCCAGCCAGAGCCCAGACTTGAACCCGATTGAACATCTCTGGAGAGATCTGAAAATGGCTGTGCACCGACGCTCCCAATCCAACCTGAGTGAGCTTGAGAGGTCCTGCAAAGAAGAATGGGAGAAACTGCCCAAAAATAGGTGTGCCAAGCTTGTAGCATCATACTCAAAAAGACTTGAGGCTGTAATTGGGGCCAAAGGTGCTTCAACAAAGTATTGAGCAAAGGCTGTGAATACTTATGTACATGTGCTTTTTTTTTTTTTAAATGAATTTGCAAAGAATTCAAATAAACTTCTTTCATTATGGGGTATTGTTTATAGAATTTTGAGGAAAATAATGAATTTAATCCATTTTGGAATAAGGCTGTAACATAACAAAATGTGGGAAAAGTGAAGTGCTGTGAATACTTTCCGGATGCACTGTACATCAGATGCTCAATGTAAGGTTTCCTTCTGATGACTCTTCCATGCAGATTATGTTTGTGTATCTTAAGTTCATCAAATATAAATTAACTGTGCATTAATATTTGAGAATTTTTTTATTTGTTTTAAATCGTTGGCTGAAGTGTTTGTGTTTATTTCTTTCCTCTTCCAAAATCAACAAAATATGGAATTTGGCCAGGGGTGCCCAAACTTTTGCATACAACTTTATATTATATAGTGGTTTTTGTCCCTTCATGCAGTAATCATGTCTTTTAGCAAAACAAAATAGCTTAAAAATGTTTAAGCATTTGTATAAATGCTTAAACATTTTTAAGCTATTTTGTTTTGCTATGTATAAACAGTTTTATTTTAGGTAGGTAGTTTCTCTTATTGTTTGAGTAGAACATTACAATGACTGTGTGCACTGTTTATACAATTATTTTTGCTCATTTATATTAAGGTTGGCAATAATCCTGGAAGGCCTGAAAGAACAGCTTCTATGGTACCTTCCACATTAAGGGTTTTCCAGCGGGGATCGTTCTGATGGTCTGAGATCAGTCGAAGAGGAGAGTCTGCCGTTAATCTCTTTAAGACATCTTCACGACGTATCAGCAGCACAGAATCACTGCACAGACGCACAAGTAACTCCTCTTCGCTAACTGTGGAATCAAAGTCACATTATCATAAATGTGCACTCTGACATACTGCTATATATGATGGGTTACAAAGACATGTAATTTGCATAGTTTACTAAGTTTTGCACAGTTATGTTCTTTAGTTTGTCCTGATTTTCTTTCTCTTCTGTATAGTTACTGTATATTGTGTAGTAATAATATTCCTAATATTATTGCTAATATCCTGTATGTTGTAGTCCATATATTTTCTTATACTTTGCACACTGGTCTGGGAAAGATGCAGTCATTTGTCCCATTTCAAATAAAGTGGTGCTTGAAAGACCGATTGTGTACAAATGCAGGAAATTTAAGACCACTGTTACCCTCCCCAGGAGTGCCAACAAAGATCACTCCAAGAGCAAGACGTGTAATAGTCTGCGAGGTCACAAAGGAACCCAGGGTAACTTCAAAGCAACTAAAGGCCTCTCTCACATTGGCTAATGTTCATGAGTCCACCATCAGGAGAACACTGAACAACAATGGTGTGCATGGTAGGGTTGCAAGGAGAAAACCACTGCTCTCCAAAAAGAAAATTGCTACCCCTCTGCAAGTTTGATTACGCGGACAAGCCAGAAGGCTATTGGAAAAATGTTTTGTGGACGGATGGGACTAAAGTAGAAAATTTTGGTTTAAATGAGAAGCGTTATGTTTGGAGAAATGAAAACACTGCATTCCAGCCTAAGAACCGTATCCCATCTGTGAAACATGGTGGTGGTAGTATCATGGTTTGGGCATGTTTTGTGGCATCTGGGCCAGGTTGACTTGCCATCATTGATGGAACAATGAATTTTGAATTATACCAGTGAATTGTGAAGAACATCTGTCCCAACTGAATCTCAAGAGAAAGTGGGTCATGCAGCAAGTCAACAACCCTAAGCACACAAGTCATTCTACAACCCCTGGCAAAAATTATGGAATCACCGCACTAATAGGATGCTCACACGGCGTTTTTACTTTGTAGCAAATAAACAAATCACAGATATGGCACAAAACAATTTTAGTTTAATAGCTGAACATTCTGGCTTTGTGAAACGTACATCAAACATTTTAAATTAAATTGTTTTAATTAATAGGATATTTTTTTCCAGATTAAGCAGAGGAAAACATTATGGAATCACTCACTATTGAGGAACAAATTATGGCATCATCAAAAAAAAACAACAAAAAAAATCACAATTAGTACATTGTTGCTCCTCCTCTGGCTTTTATGATAGCCTGAATTCTTAGAGGCATGGACTTTACGACTGAAAAACAATACTCTCCATCAAGCTGGTTCCAACTTTCTCGAATAGCAGTTGACAGATCAGCTTTGCAGGATGGAGCCTTGTCATGGACCAATTTTTTAAATTTCCACCATAAATTTTCAATCAGATTGAGATCTGGACTGTTTGCTGGCCAGGTCATTCAGTTGATATGTCTTTCCTGAAGAAAAGCTTTAACACTTTTTTCTCTATGGCAAGATGCATCATCATCCTGAAAAATGACTTCATCATCACCAAACCGATTTTCTATCGATGGAATGAGAATAGTGTCCAAAACTTCAGTGTACACCTGTGCATTGACTGTTGAAGTCTCCCCTGGTCCTTTACCTGACATAAAACCCCACATCATAAATGAGTGAGGAAATTAGATTTTTTTTTCTTCAGGCAGTCGTCTTTATATGTTTCATTAGGAACGGCAGAAGACAAAAGTTCCAGCATCATCTCCTTGGCCAATGCAGATTCATGAATCATCATTGAATATCACTTTCATCCAATCATTCTCCATGATCACTTCTCTTTGGCCCACTGTAACTTTGCTTTCTTCTGTTTAGGTGTTAGTGCTGGTTTTCGTTTGGCTTTTCTATACGTAAATCCCATTTCATTCAGCCGATTTCTTCCAGTTCTGTCACAAACATTGACTCCTGTTTCCGCCCATTTGTTTTTCATTTGTTTTGTTGTGTATTTTCTATTTTCAAGGCACATTTCTTTGAGTTTTCCATCCTGGTGCTTTGACGTCTTCCTTGGTCTACCCGTACGTTTTCCTTTTATAACCTTCCCATTTCATTTATACTTGCACCAAATGTTAGACACAACTGACTGGGAACAACCAACATCTTGTGCCACGCACTGTGTTTGATTTCCTTCTTGAAGGAGTTTTATAATCCTTTCCATTATTTCAGTTGACAACTCTCTTCTTAGAGCCATGTTTTCTTACAAAGAGTCCAAGATTAAGGTCTGTAAGCACGCTCTTTTAACTGCAGACTAATTTGCATGTTTAGATTTGTGCTGGTATGTGTATTAGAAATGCAAATTCACGGTGATCCCATAATTTGTTCCTCAACATTGAGTGATTCCATAATTTTTTCCTCTACTTCATCTGAAAAAGAAAAAAATCCAATTAATTAAAATAATTTCATTTAACTTGTCTGAGGTATGTCTCACAAACCCAGAATGTTCAGCTATTAAACAAAAATTGTCCTGTGTCATATCTGTGGTTTGTTTATTTGCTACGAAGTAAAAAAAGCTGGGTGAGCAAATGTGGTGATTCCATAATTTTTGCCAGGGGCTGTACAAAGAATGGTTAAAGAAGAATAAAGTTCATGTTTTGGAATGGCCAAGTCAATGTCCTGAAGTTAATTCAATGGAAATGTTGTGGAAGGACCTGAAGCAAGCAGTTCATGTGAGGAAACCCACCAACACCAGAGTTGAACCTGTTCTGTACTGAGGAAAGGGCTAAAAGTCCTCCAAGTCGATGTGCAGGACTGATCAACAGTTAGCCCAAATGTTTAGTTGCAGTTATTTCTGCACAAGGGGGTCAGACCAAACACTGAAAGCAAAGGTTCACATACTTTCCCCCCTCACAGATATGTAATATTGGATAATTTTCTCAATAAATAAATGACCAAGTATAATATTTTGTCTCATTTGTTTAATTGGGTTCTCTTTATCTACTTTTACGACTTGTGTGAAAATCTGATGTTGTTCACAAAAAGGCTAAAGGGGTTCACAAACTTTCAAGCCCCACTGTACGTACTATACTATATATGGACGACAACAAAAAAACCTGACTAAATAAAAATGTTGATAATTTGAGGTAACATTTCATTTATGTACAAGTAAGGGCTAATTCGGGAGAAATATAGAAAACCTGCGCAAGTAAAATTGGACATGACGAAACTAACAATAACGTGACCGTTTTACCCAGCTTTGAAATTGCAGACCTCTGATATCACTCCACATACCCAAGTCCAGTGGATTAGTCATGAAAACAGCATTGGCTGCCACCCCAAATATCAGTTGGTGATGCCAGGCATCAGGGATCTCTTCACCTTCTGGCACTCCACGCTGCATGTTCATGGTGGCGACAGGTACAGCTCTATTCCGAATCCAGTGTGCCAGCCAAGGCACTAAATTTACCTGCCTCGGTGGGTAGAAACCAAAGAATCTGCCCAGCACTCGTCCACCACTAGCTTCCTTTGCGCCATCTATCAACTGCTTATGTGTGGCACCTATAAATGAATACCATAAATACACAATATATAAATTGTATACTGCCTTGCTCAAAATATGATTTCTTATGTGTTCGCAATGCATCTGTTCCTACAACTAATAAACTTAGCATTAATTCTAAATTCATTAAATTCTCCTGAAATCCAGTGGGTATAATGAACCTGTTGGTTATTTTCACCAGTTCTGTTAACATGATTGAAATTTGGGAGCACTTTTTTCATTTTTTCTTGTATATCAAGAAAGTAAGCTAAAGTATATTCAAAATTGCATCACACACATCTGAGAGGCATCATCTCTCTGTGTAACATTAGTGTAAGGCAATGTACCAGCTTCGCTGCGAGAGTGAAGGTAATCAGGCAATGGGGAATTATTCCTCCTCAACTTAGTCCGTACACAGTGATCAGCTGTTTCTGGTGCCACCACAATCCCCAGAGCCTGCAGCACATCCACCACTGCTGTAGCACCACAAGCTGAAACCCCAATCTGGACTGTATGCCTCTCCGCAGCTTCTTGGATTGACCACAGCAAGGCTTTGTGCTGCTCTCCATTCCCTTCCTTCTCAGTATCTGTAACACTGCTTGCTGTACTGAATGAAACTTCCTCCATCTTAATGCCTGGATGTTAATTACAAGACTTTGGACACTTGAAAAAAAGAAAAAACAAACAGGAAAACAGAATGGAAAGAAAGAGAGTGAGTGCTTTTTGTGATGGACTATGTAAAGTCCATGATCTACGATCGGAAGATCGGGGGTTCAAGCCCTGGCGCTGCCAGGCTGCCACTGTTGGGCCCTTGAGCAAGGTCCTTAACCCTCTCTGCTCCAGCGGTGCCGTATCATGGCAGACCCTGCACTCTGACCCCAACCTCCTAACATGCTGGGATATGCGAATAAAAAAAGAATTTCGCTGTGCTGTAATGTATATGTGACTAATAAAGATTCCTTATCAATATCATTATTTCCCACACGGGTGAGGGCACAGAACCCAGGAATATTGACAACCAGCCAAGTCTTGATCAAATACAGCATGTCTTTGCAACTGGCTCATCATGGTTGAGCTCCAGCCTGTCGTATTCAGCTCTCCTATTCTGTGCACTTTGTGGCTATACCACATTACCAATAGAGGACAGTACGTTGGAATAGAGTAATGCTGCTTGAATAAAACTTAACTCATAGGTGCTGGCTATTTTGCCTCATTACTTCGTGTTAACTATGTGACTACTATGGGTTGCCTAGACTAGTTAAATAATAAACTCAGTAGTTGCTACTGTACGGAGTGTCGAGTAGTCAGGTAAAAGAGCTGTCTTGTCATGCTAGTAAAAAAAAAAAGGGTTATTCCATCCATAGCCATTTACTCACCGTTCATTCTCATTATCACTGCATCATTTTGTCTGCATTCTTGACAGAATGTATAGCATTGTGCAAATGCATGAAGAAATGCATTTGTGGTGCCACGACCAAAGATGACTTCTTTCTATAAGAAACAAAAAATTTGTTCTGTTAAAACTCTATTCTATTTTATAATACTAGTGTGCATTTAAAAAAAAAAAAAAAAAGCTTTCTTCTTCATATACCCTAATTTGTAATTTGATATTCCAGTAATCATGATGAATAAATGAATATACAAAATAGCAGATGATGTCATCTTGTTTAAGCGTGCTTAAGTCCGAACAGGATTTCGTGGGATTTTTCTTATGATTGTCGCGGCCAAAAATGCTTGATTTTTTTTGTGCTTTTTTTCGTGGAAATCTACATGATTTTTGCAAAATCGAAATTGCAGGAGATTGTTTTGCACGGTCTTTCGCAGTGATGTTTGTTGCTAAATGAGACCCTTCTTCTGTACTCATGTTCGACGCAGGTGAATAGAAGTATGCGCTGAATGCACGTTGTGATGATGTCACAAATCTGTGCAAAATGTGTGGTAATTTTGAAAAATTGCAAGCTCCTCCGGATATCGCAAATTTTGCTTGATTTTGCGTTTATTTCTGCGATCGCAAAATCCTGGAAGGACTGGCTAATACAGAGTCAGATCAGAGGTACAGGCCAATACAGACTCGTTTTTTGGTCGCTTCCGAAACTGTCCAGAAACAGTTTTTGCTATAAACATGGAAAAGATGACTGGCTGACTACTTCTTAAATTACTGCTAGACTGGTAAAATTAGTAGTCGTGCGACCTCCAGTGAACACATTACGTGGAAAATGTGGCCTAATGATGAATGTAATTCAAATCGCTATCAATGACTATGTTTACATGGACAGCAGTAATCTAATTATTGACCTTATTCTGAGTAAGACAATATTGTGATTAAGGTGTTTACATGAGTCGCTTTTAGAATATTCCTTTCATGTTCCCGTTTTACATGTTATAGAACATAATTAGATTAACGGCACATGTCATTACGTCCCCGCGCCACACCGTCCGATGTTCCCTCCAGAATTTCACTTATCGACATACAGTTCGTCTTCGTTATGGTACCATATACAGTTTTGGGTGTTTTTATTAAAAAAACGCTTCAAGTGCTGTTAATTTTTTGTCATGCTATACATGCCAATAGACAACTGCTTGAAGCCGTGGGCTGCATCCCAAACTGCATACTTACCTTCTATACGGTAGCCGAGATGCATATATTTCGCCTACTACAGGCCTATAGTAGGTAAGTACGCGGTTTGGGACGCAACCGTGTTTTCTTGTTTGCCGTAAAATGGTTGAGCACTGCCGTGTGTGTACGTCTCCTGTCGCAAAATGCAGTGAAAACTCTTACACGACGTTAATAGTGTGATTAAGGTGTTTACATGTCTGTAACACACCTCGATAATGCGACTAAAACAGGAATACTCCACAGGTCTTAATTCGATTTGTGTTTACTTCGACTTTAATCGGCTTAAGGTAATTAAAAATTGCTGTTTATATGGTAGTTTCTGAATCAGAGTATTGTCTTAATCCGGTTAATAGTGGATTATTGTTGTCCATGTAAACGTACTGATTGTCTTGTTGCAAATTATACGCGGTGACATCTGAACACTATGCTCATACTGTTTTATCTGCACTTGATCGATTAATGAGGAGAGGATCGGATTGTCTCTCTGGAGGAACTGTGAAGAAACCTACAGCACAATAACATTTCGTCTCAGAAAGGGTTCCGAGTAGGACACTTTTGTCAGTCCCTCCAGGATTTTACAATCACAGAAATGAACGCAAAATCAAGGAAGCGCCCCAATATTCGAAGGAGCTTGCACTTTTTCAAAATTACCACAGATTTTCTGCAGATTTGGGCCAAGACACGTCATGTGATGTCATCACAACGCGCAGTCTTCGATTCAAACGCGTCGAACATGAGTACAACTAAAAGGTCTCATTTATCAACAAACATCACTGTGCAAAACAATATCGTGCAATTGCGATTTCACCAATTCAAGTAGTTTTCTGCTAAATTTTCATTTGCATTGCAAATTCTCAAAAACAAAAGCCACAGCAAAATCAAGCATTTTTAGGCCCACAACAATCACAAAAATCATATAAACAGTTCAGAAATACTATGATTAAAATAGTCACGTCACCATTGATGGTGTTGACGTGTGGTTTAGTACAGTATGCTGTTTGTTCTGTATCCACAGAAGGCACTCACACTGCAAATAAATAAACAAAGTACATTTAAACTGCACCTTTCTTTGAGGCTGGGGTGGTGGTACCCTCAAAGGCGCACCTTTACTAGCTTTAATGTAAATACAGTATACCTTTAAAGTGATTTAAGGTAGATAAAGAGACCATAATTCATTTTGGTCCACACAGACTCAAACCATTCTAACTGGAACCTTTTCTGATAGGAAAACACTGTTAGAACCCTTAAGGGTTCTAATATTTTTATGAGTGTAGGCCATGCTCTTAACAAACTAACATAAGGATATTTAAGGGGTAACTAGCAGTAGCAATAACTTCTGACTGGTTATTTAATGTTGCCCAAGAACAAAGAGCCGCTAAATTCAAAACATACCAAATCGCCCACTTCTCACAAACTTATTTCCCTCTCCGGTCGAACTGGCTTTATTTTGCTTCCGTGATTTCCCGATACAGTCGGAGTCAGTTGTCAGGATTGGCTCAGAACTCTCGGCTTGCGCATGCTGATTGGTCCGAGCTTCCGTCAATCAAATCACATAGCTCTGCTGTCCAATCTGCTGAGAGTTTTAACCACACGATGGCAGTGTTATATTTATCAGTATTACATTAAGCTGAAGTTTAAGTAATGCTAAAATAATATTAAAGGTGCTATCTGTAATGTCAGGTTTCTATCATCACTACTTTTATGGTCTTTTGTTGTTGTTGTTGTTGTTGTTTTGAAAGATTTTCTCTCATTATCAAATAAAATAATTAAATCAGACGTCCAACTCAAGGCCGGTGATCTAAATACAGGCCGCTGCCTTGTTTCCTCTTAGTTAATCCTGAAATAAAATGCTGAAACAGTCCACAATGTCTATTAGCCTAAAATTTTAACTCTATCTAGATACACCGCCACTATACAGTGTATGAGCTCACATCTCACAGTGCTGAACCACTGCTTAAGATCAACACCTTGTCTGTTGTGTTTGTCAAATCCTAGTCAAAGCCCGGATTTCAGTCTCATTTAAATGCTTGTGGGGGGAATATTGCATGGAAGTGTGGTCAAAAATTCCAGCAAGCCGATGTCAGGGACTGTCGGACAATTATGCAAAACCCCTACAAGAAGTTATTTCTGTTAAACGGGGCAATTCTAACTTCTGGGGCCAAGGGTGTACTTACTTTTTCCACAGAAGAATATCATATCTATTGATATTTCTATTGAATAAATGATTGAAAAGGCTCATTTTCCTTGTGATTTTAAAAGTACATTAACTTTATCAATAGGCACTGTTTCAAAGATGATCAAATGTTTGCTTGTCCAAATATGTCAAATAAGCCAACAATTCCATGGGGTGTACTTATTTTTTCACCTGACTGTTTGTTGACCACATACATACATACAGTAACTCAGATAAAATCTCTGATTTTGGAGTTGAAGCCACATGCAGAGGCTCAGATGCCATTATGAAGCACTCCAGATTGCCCAAGGTCCAAGCCTTCCTCATGGTGCTCAACCAAAATGCACAAGAACTGCAGGTCCATTTCTTGAAGTCTTGAAGACTTTTTCAGCCAGAAGATGAAACAACAGCTGAGCTCGTGGTCGGCTCCAGTGGTGGCTAGTAAAGGACCCAGTTCAGCATCCTGCAGCTCAAAGCAGCTTGAAGCAGCTCGACCTGCTTCTAATCAGAGATGACTATCACACTTAAAACCACAACAGTGCATCTAGGGTTGGACACAGTAACTCAAGTCACTCAAGTCAAGGCAAGTCACTTTATTGGCATACAGATGGATTTAGCAAAGATGATGGCTTCCCTTGCGCCTCGATATGTGACAGACATCCCAGAACTCACCACTAAAATGCGAGCTGGCCGCTATGTCCAGTTCCAACTCCTACTACGGATACCAGGCCTACAGACCATGGCTGTGGCAGTGGTGCCCTTGGACCTTCTAGAACTAAGGAATTTTCAGAGATGTGTTTTAATCTATGGCTCAACCCCAAGCATGACCAGCAGTGATATGTCCTCATGTCAAGAAAAGGAGCATGAGCCCCGAACCACTGAAGACAACATGACTTTACTCACAATAGGTGTACTCTTAGGGCTGGTGCCCCACTGGAGAGTGACAATCACTATGGATCACCCACTGGATGGGGGGTGGCGCAACAGAGGCGCAGGGGACATGTCTAACCACAAGATGAGTTCAGAACACATAAACCTACTAGAGCTAAAAAGCAGTCTGTCTAGCCCTCAAGTTATTCTTGCCAGCACTAAGACACTGGCATACATCCTGACCTACTCGGACATAAATCAGGTACTTATATCATCAGAGTGGCACAAGGTCAAGAAACACCCTACGACTCACACACAAACTCACCTGTGGCTAGCTTCACTGAGGGCAATTCACCTGCCCAGTTACCAGAACAGGGTGGCAGATGCGCTATCCAAAGGTGCTGCAGGAAAGCATGTTATATTCTGCCCTCTTTTGTAGAGGGGCCATAATAATATGGTAGTAGTAAATTAAGTAAGGAATGAGTCATGAAGCAGTGGGTGCTCAAAGGTGGTGTCAGTTACAGGGTTGTGTGTATTACCCAACCAGGATATTATTATTATTATTATTATTATTATTATTATTATTATTATTATTTATTAAAACATATTATTGTTATTAAAGCATACACAGATCAGCCACAACATTAAAACCACCTGCCTAATATTGTGTAGGTCCCCCTTGTGCCACGAAAACAGCTCTGACCCGTCGAGGCATGGACACCACAATACACAAGAAGGTGTGTTGTGGTATCTGGCAACAAGACATTGGCAGCAGATCCTGTAAGTCCTGTAAGTTATGTGGTGGGGCCTCCATGGATCGGACTTGTTTGTCCAGCACATCCCACTGTTGCTCGATTGTATGGAGATCTGAGGAATGCAAGCCAAGTACCTACCAAAAGTGGTCCAAGGAAGGACAACCAGTGAAATGGTGACAGGTCATGGGAGCCCTCGGATCACTGATGCACATAGGTGAGCGAAGGCTAGCCCATCTGGTCTGATCCCACCGAAGAGTTACTGTAGCAAAAATTTCTGAAAAAGTTATTACTGGCTATGATAGAAAGGTGTCAGAACACACAGTGCATCACAGCTTGCTGCGTATGGGGCTGGTAGCTGCAGACCGGTCAGAGTGCCCATGCTGAGGCAGGGGATACCCTGGATGGGGTGGAAACAGTGCATACAAAGACTAATTTTTCAGTGTCAAATAGCATAAAACCTTTCACAATTTAATTACTCTTTCTGTAATATTCTGCATCAAAAACACATTTAAAATCAGTCTACTGACAATAGCCTCATCACTGCAGTCACTCTGATTAGAAAATCAACTGGTATTCTAAGTGTATTCACCTTCAGTAACTTTCAGTAACCTGGTCATAGTCGCACTCCTACATTATGGACTATTTTGTGCAGATTCATTACATATAATCCCAATTAAGTCCATTTCAGTTGTAGTTTGTTGGACAACAAAATGTGGATAAGTTCAAGGGGGTGAATACTTGAGCAAGGCACTGTACCTGTCTGCCATAAATTGGTGGATTATCTACCTCTTGTGTGAAAAATTATATGCAGTTGATGGCAGTCTGGAAAAACTAGACTTACTTAGTGTTGTTTTCCTAGAAATGTTGTGATAGGACTATTAATAATTGACAATTATTTTGCACAGATGATGTCAGCAGTGGGTCAACATTTATAGCTATTGTGATAAGAAAGGCTTTAAATTATGTAAAATTATACTTCTACTTGCTGATACCAGGTTTAGGTTCAAAGTCTAAGACTATGGACCTGCTATATTATTAGTGATATCTATTTAGGGCAAAGAACAACAACTTAATATTTAAACCTGTGCATATCTTAAACAGGTTCAGTGTGCTAACTGCACATGCTGCATGAAACCTGACTATCCCGCTCAATATTTTATCAATTGGAGACATGTTAAAATTTGTATTGCTACTCTTTGCTGTGGCTGGTAAGTGTTTTGGGTTATATTTTATGTTTATCAAAACAATTTTAAATGAATACATTAGGTTTGTGCTATGTTCATATTATTTTGCTTGTCAAAAGTCTAACTTGTATTTTAGAGCTTTTTACAGTCTCTGCACAGGCATATTTGTTAACACTTACTTTTCCAGCCTTTTGTTGCCACATTTTTTTTGAGGCCATCAAATTCAAAATTACACTAGTTTTTTTCTTAAAATGGTACATTTACTTAGTTTAAACATTTGATAGGTTTTCTAGGTTCTATTGTGAATAACATATGGGTTTATGAGATTTTCAAATCATTATATTCTGTTTTTATTTACATTTTACACCGTGTCCCAACTTTTTTGGAATTGGGGTTGTACTTTTTGTTGTAACAATTAATACAAAAGATGTGACAAATACAATTATGATGAAAAGAAAATTATTGTGAAAGTATTTATTAGATGATAAAAAAAATGATTTAACCATATAATAATATAACCAACCATTATGGTTATTATTTAACCATAATAGTTAAACAGTAGATTTCATTTATAAAAGCAATAGTCTAGGCTGTTTGTATTTTTTATATTATTATTATTATTATTCCAATATTTCCATTTATTGAATTATCTGCAGCCTATTACACTGGATCCAAGGCAGGAATACAACCTGTATGGGGTGCTACTCAGGGCACATTTTCACAGTCATTTACACCTAATTTGGCAATTTGGAGTAATTCACTAGGGAGGACCTAAAGGAAACCCATGAACACTGGGAGAACATATGAAACCACACACAGGCAGTAACCCAAGCTCAGGACTGAACTGGGGTTGCTAGAGCTATGAGCGAGCCACTATGCCTCCAATAACATTTGATGAATAACAAGTCCACCAAGTTTGGACAATACTTATAGTGGGATCTTGGACTCCACCATGTAGAATATTTCTACTTCTTAGGAAAGCAGCAAATGTTGTTGGTAAAAAGATGCTAATGTTGTGAAATATTAATTTCTGTGTCTATGTAGGCTTTAATGCTAGACCTTTGCAATATAATCCTCTTCAAAATGGTGTATGGGTCATTGGACTCCCACAACTGGTACAAGATGGACAAGAATACATGGCGATATCTGGGCCTGATGAACACCAAAGACAGGACACAAAGTGTAAGTGTTTTAAATTTCAACAGGAAATGATAGAACATTATTTCTGCTCACATTTGAAGTGTGTACTGACTTATGGCTACATTACCCAAGTCTGTGATTGTTACAGTGTGTATAACTCTCTTACATTACTAGATATTATTAGTCTTGCTCTCAAATAATTTATTTGTAACATTTTAGCTGAACCTCAGTGGGAAGTTGTTCTTGCTCCAGAGCATACAGAGATGCGAGATGATGTGAACCAGAAAGTTGCTCCCATTGAGGAGCACAGACAAGGCACTGAACCATCTAGGCGCTTTGTGGTGGACCTGAACACGGGCTTGCTAAAGGAATACATCAGTGAGATGGACAGGGGAGCTGAAGGTTGTATGTGTCCTCTGATGTTAATGTGGATAATTATTATTATTTTTTTGCACTTACAGAAATTAACAGTATTTTTATATTAACATACACTCCTTTTCTCCACAGTCTACAATCCTACATTCAATTCTCAGTTCAGACAGGGCACTCAGAACTCTCAGGTAACTCTGGTGGACACTAGAACAGGGCAGCAGTTGCCTCAGCTTTCAGAGATGCAGAGGAGAGCAGCACCATGTAAGTGTTTTAGTGACAGAGCAGAGCGTCCATTCATATGATAGGTTCCTATATCAATTATATCACTTATCACAACTATATCATATAACTACTTTAGGTTGACGATTAAACCGACAGTGGTGTATATGTATATACGATACTATGTGGATTTCTTGAGTTAGCTTTTTACTGCTATTCTTTCTCCAGTGTCTCAGTTCAGACAAGGTACAGAGTACAGTGAGGCAACCTTGATGGAACTCAGGAAGCACCAGATGATGAAGAGAATGGAGAAAGCCAAAGTTAACAAACAGGAAACCACCCACAAAGCAGCTCTACCTGAGCTTCGCAGACAAGGAACAGAACCTTCTAGACGCTTTCTTGTGAACCCAAACACTGGATTAGTAAAGGAGCACGTCAGTGAGATGGAAAGAAGAGTTTCAGGCTGTATGTATCGCATGATATGTTGTATGGCTGTGTAGCACAGCTAAATAAAGATGTTACTATTGTATGTTAAAGTTTTAGAGTTATAAACCTCCGTTTTTCCACAGTTTACAATCCTGCATCCAATTCTGAGTTCAGACAGGGCACTCAGAACTCTCAGGTAACTCTGGTGGACATTAGAACAGGACAGCAGTTACCTCAGCTATCGGAGATGCAGAGGAGGGCAGCACCATGTAAGTGTTTAAATATGTTTATCAGGGCATTTCACATCCGTTCCTACAACGGGGGTCACTATGATGTCTTTTATGGTAGAAGATACATTTTTGTATATATGGCATGGATTTCTAAAGTTGAATTGACTTCTTACTGCTATTCTTTCTCCAGTGTCTCAGTTCAGACAAGGTACAGAGTACAGTGAGGCAACCTTGATGGAACTCAGGAAGCACCAGATGATGAAGAGAATGGATAAAGCCAAAGTTAACAAACAGGAAACCACCCACAAAGCAGCTCTACCTGAGCTTCGCAGACAAGGAACAGAACCTTCTAGACGCTTTCTTGTGAACCCAAACACTGGATTAGTAAAGGAGCACGTCAGTGAGATGGAAAGAAGAGTTTCAGGCTGTATGTATCGCATGATATGTTGTATGGCTGTGTAGCACAGCTAAATAAAGATGTTACTAGTGTATGTTAAAGTTTTAGAGTTATAAACCTCTGTTTTTCCACAGTTTACAATCCTGCATCCAATTCTGAGTTCAGACAGGGCACTCAGAACTCTCAGGTAACTCTGGTGGACATTAGAACAGGACAGCAGTTACCTCAGCTTTCAGAGATGCAGAGGAGAGCAGCACCATGTAAGTGTTTTAGTGACAGAGCAGAGCGTCCATTCATATGATAGGTTCCTATATCAATTATATCACTTATCACACCTATATCATATAACTACTTTAGGTTGACGATTAAACCAACAGTGGTGTATATGTATATGAGCATCACCATGTAAGTGTTTAAATAAATTAAACAAAGCATCACACATCATTCATTATAATGATGCCAATGGTGCCATATGAAAACAGAGAGTCAAACTTAGCGAAGATGGAACAAACCACAAAACACTATCTCCTAATGCCTGGGCCACACTAAAAGATTTATCCAACCCTAGCCAATTATGCCAATTATGAAAATGGGAAAGAAGTTAGATAACATTAACTTAATGATAGATTTTACAGACCTTTTGTCCTGAATTCAGTAGTCAAACCTCTACATGACAAGATTTGTGCAGAATAAATCACCACACACTACTTTCAGATTATGCTCACAGATCAGAGCAATGAACCTGACTCTTTTCAAAAATTTGTTTTCAAAAAATTGACAAAATTTCTAGTGAGCAAAATTACTTCAAATCAAACCAAACATAGTAGATGACAGTAACCCATCATTCAGAATAAGGTCAACATTGCATTTTTACACAAGCTCGAGACAGTCAACATTGTTTTAAGCCTAGCCTAAAATTGGGATACTTTTTGCAATTGTCAGCAAGAGCAAATTGTCTGCAAAATCATCCCAACTATCTTCTAGTGTGGCAGAAATGCAAGCTGCGTAATGAAGGCAAGCAACGTTCTAGACACTTTCTCATGAGTCCAAACACAGGCATGCTAATGTCAACAATATAAACAGGACAGTGTCACACTATGCACATATTCTTACAGTGAAAATGGCCCATTGTCAATATTTGTGTGTATCATAAACAATAGAAAACTGACAGCTTGGTCTGATTATGCATACCTTGAGTTTACATTTGGTACTATTCTTTGTTTTGTAGATTCAGGTTTCAGACAAGGCACTGAGTACAATTTGGTGACCTTAATGAATCTCAGGGATGAACAGATGATGGCCAAAGTTGCTAAAGATAAAATCCTACACACTGTACAGGACATGGAAACCAATGAGGGTACGTACTGGCAAATTACAGGCATTTGAAAAAATACGTTGTTGTTGTTGTTTTTACATATTTGGACAAGCAAACATTTGATCCTCTTTGAAACAGTGCCTATTAATAAAGTTGATACACTCTATCAAATGACACACAAAATTGACATTTTGTAGTAATATTCCCAATTTAAATTAACAGTCACATGGAAAAAGTAAGCACACCCCAACACCTTCAAATCCATAAAATTAGAATCAGGTGCTCAAGATTGGGTGCCAGTGATTAGAATCTGCTTAGGGAGTGCAGGTGGAACCTGTTTTATTTATACTCCTCTCATATCTAGTGTCTGGAGTTCCCTTTCCTATTGAGGTGTGCGGTGTCATCATGCCAAGATCTAAAGAGTTCTGTAAGGCCCTCAGAAAAAAAGGTTGTGGAAGAAGAAGAATATCACATCTATTGATATTTCTGTCGAATAAATGATTGAAAAAGCTGTTTTCCTTGTGGTTTTGTTCAAGTCTATCAACTTTATTAATAGGTACTGTTTCAAAGATGATCAAATGTTTGTTTGTCCAAATATGTCAAAAAATTCCAACAATTTCCATGGGGTGTACTTATTTTTTCACACGACTGTATTTTGTCTGAATGTGTCCATATCTTTGTCTGCTGAAAACCAATTGACCGTCCTACTTCATCATCATCACCAGTGTTCCCTGAGTTCAAACGTGGCATTGGATATTCACAAGCCCAAAGACAACGCATCATGGAGCCACTTCGTTTCCAAGCTCTAGAAAGTAATGAAGGTGAGCAGAGAATTGCAGCCCCTGTATCTTTAAATCTTATTGTTGCCAGTATTTGACTGATCTTATATTATTTTGTTCAGTGGCTATTTCTTCCCCCATGGAGGATTTCAGCTATGGTATGGAAAAAAGCCATGCCAATATAATAGGCAGACGATTCATGGAGCCTTCTTATGGGAAGCAAAGTAAGTATAAATAAGAATGGTATGTGATTAGTTACTGATGAATCCAAAAGATAAAGCTAGGATCAAAAATAGTCATTTTAGGGAGGGGGGCGTCTAGGAAAAAAGTCAAAATAAAACTAAGGACGCTACAAGAGACACCATAGTGGAAAACCAGTAAACAAGACTTTGCATAGAACATTATGTTAGCTGTCCAATATTTTCCCTTTCTCATCATTACTACAGTGAGCATTTTGTATAATTAACGGATACATTTCTGAGATACTAACTAAATATTGACAATAGTGAAAATGCAGACACTCCATAAAATGTACTCAGTTTCACTATTGGCCAGTTATCTTTGTGCAAACACAAGTACAAGTGAAATTGCTGCTACAGCTCTATAGCCATTTCCAGTAATACAGGGCATAGGAAGCTTAGCCGTTTAACTGGTATTCTCCAACAAGATCCAGTAAGATTTTTGGGCTGTTTGACAGGTAAATGCACAGATAGTTATTATTCTCCTGAAAGATTTTTCATTCCTTAGCATCCTTTTTGATTTTTTTTTATGTGTTCTTATATCCTTTTATATACAAAGTATGCAGTGAATAAATGTACAGAGTTGGATCCACCAGCAAATGTATCGTCAGTGTTTGGTAGAATCAAGAACACTTTTCAGCATTTTAACTGTGCTCATTGTTTATGTTCCTTAGAATTGGAAAAGAACATAGATAAGGGAAGATGGTAAGAAATGCGTATAGTAGAACACAAACAAGAATGTATACTTACAGTATCCCCCAAATGGTGGAACAGGAAATGGGGCCCCTTGTGTAAAACAAGATAAATATAAAAAAATTTCTGCTGTACCTCTACCTAAAACCATACTTACTGTAAAATGAAGTAATATGACATTTTTACAGTTTAAAAGTATTTACCTTTTTTCCCCACAAATTTCTCACAAGGTTTTGTGTTTTTGACAGGTGATGAAGTTGCTACCTGTCAAGGAGTCGTTATTGATGGCAAATGCTACATTTTCAATCTTAAAATTACAGACCTTCCATGAAACTGAAGCTGTTCAGAATTGGTAAGATCCTTGTTGTTCCAGTCTCCATAGTTCAATATTTACAGAGATGACACTTGAAATTCAAAATTCGCTCCTCCACTGCACCCTCCATGCCGCCCTCCAGTTCTGAATTGTGCTCTGACCTGGGAAAAGCATCAATACTGCTGATATTGATATCACTGGCACAAAGTAGTCAAAATATTTTTTGATAACATTTAACATAACTTAATAAATCTGTGAGCTGTAAGCTTAGTTTACTTTAGTCAACTTT
This sequence comes from Ictalurus furcatus, assembly GCF_023375685.1. Classification (NCBI taxonomy): domain Eukaryota; kingdom Metazoa; phylum Chordata; class Actinopteri; order Siluriformes; family Ictaluridae; genus Ictalurus; species Ictalurus furcatus. The sequence goes on from NC_071280.1 coordinate 5,426,732, forward strand.
ACAAATTGTGATTGGTGAGGAGTTAATTCTGAAATTGTACACATTGGTATTCAGACCTAAGTAACTAAGATGTAACTACGGATTCATGAGCTACTAAGACAGCTGCATGAAAATTGCCCGCATGGGACGGAGTTCTATTGCATGATACCAGCTTGAGCAATAAGCAGTATCAAGTCAGAGCCATCGTCTGACTGTTTTTTCTCACTCTGAAATATCTTATATAACACTAGTCATTATTTAGCCTAATTGTATCACCCTGTAAAATTAAAAACTCATAATCATTATTATTATTTTCCACTAGGAGGAGATAGCATCTTAATGGAAGGCATTGCTTAAAGGCTCGTGGGTTTAATTTCATATGAATAACACTGTAAACTACACTTACTTAAAGTGTAACTATAGCAGATGAGTATTTAGCCAGCTTATCCTATATAGCATTTTTATCATGCATTTTTAGGGTGCTGAACAAATGCTAAAATTTCAAGAATTCCAGTGTCAATCTGTCAAATAGTTGTTCCAGAACTAACAAGATCACATTCAACATGGTATTAAACAGTGAAGCAGTTAATATGCATTGCTCAGGTCAGCTTCTTCCATATGCTCTGTGCCGGTGCTTGTTGTAATTAAATATATACTGTAGATATATTGTTATTAATCATTTATTGTTCCCTTCAAGTGCAATTTAAAAGATAACAACTAGGACACAGAATAAAGATACCACACATCAGGTTACCTACGTGTTCTGATCTTATCAGCAGACGTGTAATTCAACTTTGAACCAAAGCTGTGGTGGATAATGGGAATATCTATCTGGGATTAAAAGAGATTGGATTTAAAGTCTATTATTGTTAATAAGTGATTTGTATTTTATTCATGCACGTAATACGCTTGCTTATGTACGTAATAACCGCATTTACTTCCTTAATGTACTTTCTTATATACATATCTATTTAGAGTTAACTATCACCGCTGGCGCTATTACTACTACTACTACACTTACTCCTACTATTACTACCACTACTACTACTACACTTACTCCTACTATTACTACTACTACTACTACTACTACTACACTTACTCCTACTATTACTACTACTACTACTACTACTACTACTACACTTACTCCTACTATTACTACCACTACTACTACTACACTTACTCCTACTATTACTACTACTACTACTACTACTACTACTACTACACTTACTCCTACTACACTTACTCCTACTATTACTACTACTACTACTACTACTACTACACTTACTCCTACTATTACTACCACTACTACTACTACACTTACTCCTACTATTACTACTACTACTACTACTACTACTACTACACTTACTCCTCCTACTACTACTACTACTATACTTACTACTACTATTACTACTATACTTATTCCTACTACTAGTACTACTACTACACTTACTCCTCCTCCTCCTCCTCCTACTACTACTACTACTATACTTACTCCTACTACTACTACTACTACTACTACTACTAATAATAATATTTTGCTTTGTTTTAGATGAAAGCTGGTGGACAGCAGTAGACCGTGGCCATTTTTTCATATCCTGTGACAGTGTAAAAAATAAAACCGTCTGTCATATTAAAAGATGATACACTGGCCTGCTAACTATAAAGAGGATGTGTTTTGTCTGAAAGGAATTTGCAATCTGTTAATGTTTTTCACAACAATAAAGAACATTGAGCATTTACAATTATGTGTTTTTTTTTTTGTTTGTTTGTTTTTTTTTACATGTTTGCTACCTCAATTAGTATAAAATGTCTTGCAAAATATGAAAAGCCATTTCATTTTCAATACCCAGCATCACTTTAGACTTTCAATGTAAGTTTGAGTCTTAAAATGTGCTGCTTGTTCTAGAACAGCTCATTTCAGGGGAGAGAAGGTATATAGTATATAACACAATATCACATCTGTGGTTACTGTTGCTGGAGTGTATCCCAGACATAAATCTGTTCCATCATTTACTGAAAACATTCAGCACAAGATAGTAACAGCAAATAGGTCAACCTAAAGTCCACAGAGACTATACAGCAGGTTACCTGACTGTTCTCTTCCTATCAGTACTGTGAAATATCAATATTTCACCTTTGAACTACTAACGTTGCATTGACTATATGAAAATTACAATCTTTTTTTGTTCCCAATAAACATACATACCTATTTAGAGATAACTACTTTTGTTACTGATATGCAATATGATGAAATAAGAATTTGATATGCAAAGGAAATCGATGTAGCACTGCATAAATGTGCATTAGGCCACTATCACACAACTCATCCACACAAAATCACACTGGATATTGCTACCACTATAGGCCAAAGGATGTCATCTTATTCAACAAACCAAGAATTTTGTTTTGATAAATAAAGTAACATTATTACATATGCATATTTCTATCAAAGGCTATATAAGTGTTTATATTTGGGCAAGACAAATTATTATTATAATCATGAGAATGGCTTCATTGATTATGATGAACAATAAAAAAGAGAACACCCGGCTCAAAATGCCCAGACAAATATACACCAAAAATAAATATTGCCATGTTAATAAGTTATATTTTAATGCACACATTTTGGTCGCGTTAACATGTTAAATTAGTTTTGCACTTAATGAGGCATTTAATTATTTGTTTCTAAGGGAGAGGAACTTGAGGAAAGCTGCCGTTTATCTTTCTTGGGTTCAGTGGTGGACACACAGTGACATCCTACTTCCATCTACTGGACATAAGTAATACTCTGGCTTTACTACACAAACATGATAAAGGGGCTAACAAAGTAATGGAAAATGCTTTCAATGTTTATGCCATGAATAAAATTCTTTAAAAGTTTAAATTTGTTACACTGGATGGTTGAGTGGTTTTGAGCAACTAATAGGAAGTTTCTTTATCAAGAGATTATGGGCAAAGTTGTGGAATAGGCTAGTCTGGTATTTTTTGTTGTGGTTACTTGTGTGATGTGTCACGATGTGTCTTGTTGTAATGTATAATGTACAGATACATGTATGAAGGGCCTTATATGGTTGCTGTTACTCATTTTAACTAATAACTCTGGAAAACACGTTGAGCTTTTTTAGTGACCATACCACAGATACAGTATGTTGTTTGATTCCCTGCATAGTAATCATGTTTTCAAATATCATATCACATGTGTATATCTTTTATACACGATATACATAAATGAAATACAAGATACTATGACCATGATCTAGTGATAATGTGGCTTTTATTTAAATATATATATATATATATATATATATATATATATATTTTAAAAAATAATAATAAAAAAAGCTTAATGCTTTCTCTTTGGTTACAAAAGTTAAGGTTAGAGTTAGATTTAGGTGTAGCATACCATTAATTAGCTGTTTTAATAAGTACATCAATGAAATGTCACAAGCCTAGTAACTTGTGTGTGTATTTGCCTGTAAGACCTGAAAGAGAGAACCCATGGTTAGGACTCTTTAATTCATCTCTTCCTTTTTTATTTATATACGTCTGTTCTCTGGATCGGTATATTTAATGCCTCGCTCTTCCTCATTCTCTCACACTCCTTCTCTCTCTCTCTCGTATTTAAATCGCTGTATCATATCGTACATTTTATGCAACCGGGTTATTGTCATTTTTGTTCTTTTTCCTAAAACGTTTCTATTTGTTTTCACTTGAATTTGGTTGGTTTCTATATAAAAATTAAAGGTGTAAAAACATCTGATGATTTATCTTTTGTGTGTGTGCGTGTGCGCGCGCACAATTGTTTTTGTTTTTCTTTCCCCCTAAAAGTTTTCTATTTGTTGTTTTTTTTTAGATGAATTTGTTCACTTGAAATATCTGACATGATTTATCTTTGTTTTATTATTTTTTCTTTCATTCAATTCTAACAGGGACGTGTGGACATTTTATATCTACTATAAGACGAAAGCGGAAGCCGGAACTTAAGCACACCCGTCTTCCTGTCTCTACAGGGGCATTGTGGGATATCAGCCATGAGAGTCCTCCGAGCTTGACTGAAGAAAATGGCAAGCAACATTGAACAGATTTTTCGTGATTTTGTAATGAGTAAAATAAAAGAAATAGAAGATGAAAGCCAGGATAAAAGGTAACTTGAGCTTTTTTTTTGCACTAGGAATATAAATTGGCGAGCTCGCGTGCTGTGTTTTCATCTAGCATTAGTTACTAACGCAACCGCTAACAAACTGATTTTGAGGCCTGCTTCAGGATCAAGCTAACCGGCTACATGAAGTCACAGCATTATGGCCGTGCTGAAGTTAAACAGTGATGCTGTGGCGGAAAAATCAACAGTCTGCATGTTAGTGAATGGTTTAAACAGATATTGTTGTGTACAGAGTAATAATGCTATTATATAAGGGTAATTTGGCTGTCCTGACTCACAGCTAGCCGGAGTTTACCGACAGTTCATGACTCACTGCGTGTTTTTGTTGACTGTTTTTGTTTACATTGGCTGAATTTGCATGAATGATACATCTGCAAGCTTAACACACACCACCTACACTTCTGTCTAGATCATTAGCAGCAGTGTTTTTTTTCAACTCTTTCCAGGGGAAAGTAGGTAACGCATGCCTCAGAAGTCGCCACTTGACGTCACCGAGTAAATTTCATCGTCACTGAACCGCCATGATAATGTTACACGAAGAAGGGAGATTTGTTATAAACATGTAGAATAATACAGTATAACTTATAAATTACTATTATAACCATTGTGTTATTCCTTACACAACACACTTTGGTATTTATAATAATAATAATAATAATAATAATAATAATAATAATAATTATTATTATTATTATTATTATTATTATTATTATTCCTTTAATAATAATAATTACTAATACCTTACATTTATAGAGTGCTTTTCTAGACACTCAAAGTGCTTTACATTGTGTGAGGGGACTCTCCTCAGCCACCACCAGTGAGTAGCATCCACCTGGATGATGTGACAGCAGCCATAGTGCTCCAGAATGCCCAGCACACATCAGCTATTAGCTATGGAGATTATTAGGGGATCATGATAGATAAGGGCTCATGGGGGAATTTTGCTAGGGCAATACCCCTACTCTTTTATGAGAAGTGACCTGGGTTTTTTAATGACCGCAGAGGGTCATTAAAAAACGGTTTAATGGCTCATCCGAAAGACAGTGCTGTTTTTACAGTATAGTGTCCCCGTTACTATACTGGGGCATTAGGACCCACACAAACCACTAGGTGAGCGCCCCCTGCTGGCCTCCCTAATACCACTTCCAGCAGCAACCTTAGTTTTCCCCAGGAGATCTCCCATCCAGGTACTGGCCAGGATCAACCCTGCTTAGTTTCAGTGGGAAACCAGGCGAGTACTGCAGGGAGATATGGCTCTGGTATATATAATAAACTTCAGTATACTTCATCTTTTGCTATTTACTATTTAAAAAAAATTCAAAAGCAAGTGATGTTTTCATCTAAGTTGAGAATTTAACTTGCGCAGAAAATTGGAATGTCGTATAAAACTTTGCCAATAAAGCACCGTTTTCAACCCACGTTCAAGAGAACAAAATTGTCACAGAGTATCAATACAAACGGCAGTTGGTGCAATCGGGGGAAGCCACTATGGCTATTTTTTCCAATATAATAAATGACTTGCGCTTCAGAGCATGCAGATGAAACGCAATTGTAATACGTGGATGGAAACGTAGCGATAGGCATGAATTAGACAGTTCTGGATGGAATAAATCACTTTATTACTTTAAATAGCACTAAGAAGAAAGTTTGAAGTGAAAACCGATGAAGTCCTTGATAAGACAAACAGTAGCTATGTTTCCATCCACATTTTAATACAAGTTTTGGGATATCGCATAAAAAATGCTGGATGGAAACACCAGATGTGAATAAAATCTACAAAATGTACATGAAAGACTTCTGCTCAATTGAGGCAGATTTTTTTTCATTTGATAAGAAGATGTGCACATAAACTATCATTGACACCTTCAAAAGAAACACATTTACTGAATAAATTCCTCGGTGCGCATCAAAAAAGTCGTGTCTCATGTGATTGGATAATTGGCTCGGAAAAGCAGACCGATCTAGTTGCGCAGCATCTCAAATGTTGTTTTTTGTCATTCTGAAATGCCTGAGCCAAAGTCTGTCTTCGAAATGATTTGGTATAATTACCTCGCAAAACTGTCTCACACGATCCTGTTCCCAAATATCAGGCATCCGCAAATTTCTCGTGTATATGCCCGAATTTATGAATTAAGACTAAACTCTCTGTTACCAACTCTTCTTAGCAAAGCAGCGAAACTGACTTGATTAGCGTCTTTCAGCTGGATAATTCGTCGTGCCACACTGCAAAAATTGTTCAGGAATGGTTTGAGGATCATGACTGAGAGTTCCGGGTGTTGACTTGGGGTCCAAATTCCCCAGATCTCAATCTGATCGAACATCTATGGGATGTGCTTGACAAATAATTCCGTTCCATGGAGACCCCACCTCGCAACTTACATGACTTAAAGGATTTGCTGCTAACGTCTTGGTGCCAGATACCACAGCACACCTTCAGATGTCTTGTGGAGTCCATGCCTCCACTGTGTGTCTGTTTTGGCAGCACAAGGGGGACCTACAATATTAGGCAGGTGGTTTTAATGTTCTGGCTAATCAGTGTATTTTACTTTCCCACCAGACAAATTCATAATAAAAGCAAAATAAATATGCGCTGACCGTCACTGAAATGCTCCGATGCTGATTAAATTTTGGGACTGGCTCTTAGTTTGTACCGTGTAGACTCAATGAATCCACTCTTTTTGGGAATGAAACAAAAGCAGGATGAAGACTTGCGAACACGTTTAGTCATTTTCCCCCATCGAGTCGTCATACAAACAGCACTGTTTGCAAATACGTATCAAGAGCAAGGTTTATTAGGAGGTTAAAGATGCAGAGTTGTTCCATCGGCTTATCGGTATAAGCAGAAATCATATTAAATCACTGTTAAAATACAGATAATATCCTTTTAATGTTGTATAAGAACTACGTATATGAACACAGTGTGCAAAAAAGCAAACACACAGATAGGATGAAATAGTGATCTGAAATGGTAAGATGGTCAGAGTGGTGTGTGTTCTGCATGTTTGTTTCCCTGAGAGGTTTGAGACTAACTTATGAATGAATAATCCTGTTTGGGATGCACAACAGAACACAGAGAACACAGTGTGCTCTTGCCTATTCATTTACAATGCTTAGTAACATATCATTGAGGAACAGGTTTAAAAACTGCTGTGTGTGTGTGTGTGTGTATGTGTGTATATATATATATATATAATATATTTATATATATATATAATATATTTATATATATATATATTTATATTTATATATATATATATATATATATATATATATATATATATATATATATATATATAATATATTTATATATATATAATATATTTATATATATATATATAATATATTTATATATTTATTTATTTTTTCTTTTCCCCAGCCATACAGACCAGGTGGAATCTAATAATGGGGAGTCGCACTCTGACTTGGGGACAGGAATAAATAACGAAGCACCTCAGGTTGAAGCATCGAGCATAGCCACAGGTGGGTCAGTCTTCTCTTCTATGGATGACAGACAGAAACTCTGATGTTAAAACGAATATTTATCTTTCCATTTCCCTTTTTTAGATAAAGTCTCAAAAGCTACATCCCAAGGCAGCAATGGCAAAGAGGAATTTATTACTAAACACAAGAAATCTAAAAAGCACAAAAAACACAAAAGCAAAAAGAAGAAGAAGAAGCATAAGGAAGTAAAGGAGAGCAGCTCAGAGTCAGAGTCTGGCAGAGAAACAAAAGAAAGGTATTTACACACTGATCATCGCTACGAATCATATTTAAGCTTTAACATTAGTTGCTTCTGAGTAAAGGAAGTTAAATAACAGCCTTTTAATAACAACATTTAACAACCTTCCTAATACTAATGAATTACATTATGCTGATACTTGGGGTATTTTTTACAGATTAAAGTCCCAGGAAACTTCAATCCGTGGTTACTTTTTTGTTTGTTTAATACTGGTCTTGTGGGAACAAATATATGCAAGTTTTGGATAATTAAATAAAAGGTGACATGCCAACATCTTCATTTTACCTGGTGATTCTGGTTAAGGCTAGTGTTCCTCACAAGTGTTGATAAAACTTTCTGTTCTTGACCAGTCTCTACAACAAGGCAAACTAGCAAGTGTAAATTACTGTGATCATTCTAACTGAATCACTTGAATTGTCCTTCCACGAGAGTACCACCGTTTAGTCTGCCAAAAATACTAGTCTGTCAAACATCTTTTACATGGAGCTTCCATGATATCCACGCTTAATATCCAAGCAGTTCTTATGAAAATTAACATTACTTACAGTAATGTTAAATTTTACGTAAGAAAATGAAAATATATTGTAATAAAATGGTAATGGAGGTCTGATATCGTACAAACCTTTAAACAGTTTTAAACTTTGTGCTATGGGACTTTGTTTTTTGAATACCGAAACCCTCAGTTTGGTAAATTAAATTTTGAATTGGTTACTGTTTTTGTAGTGTAAAGAAGAAGAAGAGAAAGAAAAAGAAGAAACATAAACATGGGGAAAAAGGAAAAAAGCTTGATTCACAGTCTGGTAGCTCTTCCGAATCTGAGTCTGAGTCTGAAATGAAACCTTTGGGTGAAGCTGTAAAAACCTCAACTGGGAACATGCCTCAAGATTTACCTGACATTATTCCTAAGCTTGAGACTGCTTCTGACGAACACGAAGAAAATAAAAAAGCCAAAAGGAGCTCTAGTCGGTCAAGGACATCACGACAAGACAAGAGTTTGAGAAGGCAGCGCTCCCGTTCCAGCTCAGGCAAACAGAAAGCAAGGCATAGATCCAGGTCCCGGTCACCGAGGCGATCTCCGAGCTCAAGGTCAAAGTCACTTTCAAGGAAAAGTCCGAGAAAACTGTCTGCACAGAAAAGATGGAGAAGTAGATCCAGGTCGCGTTCAAGATCACAACGACGTAACAGACGTTCCAGATCTCATTCAGCCAGAAGAGGCAGACGATCCAGGTCGCGTTCTAGACAGAATAGATCAGGGTCTAATGTAAGGAAGAGCAGGAGAACTCGGTCAAAAAGTAGATCTCGTTCACATCATTCCAGGCGGTCCGGGTCTCAGAGACGAGACAGGAATTCTAGGTCAAGTTCCCGGTCAAAATCGAGATCTTTTTCAAGCGATCAGCATCCTGAGAGTGAGAAACAAAAGAGCAGTACGGCTGCAGAAATCAAGCATGACAATAGCTCTCTGAACCAAAATGTAAAGGAAGCAGAAATTGGAGACAAAGAAGAAATACAGACTATGCCAGTGAGTCCCTCTGCCAGTTTTATTAAAGATGGCATTCTAAATGATGGGCCAGTTATTAGACTTGCTGGCTCATGGAAACCAATTCCTTTCTTGGATGCAGGTGTGTCTGTTTCTGGCTCCTCTGAGACCAACCATACAATGAAGTGTATTACACCCACCATGCCTTTGGATATGAACGATGTTTCAGCATATAGCTCAAGTGGGTCTAGGGACCTCCACAGCACTGAAAAGAAAGAAGAAATTACTAGTGTTGAACTGAACGACTCCCAAATATGTAAACAGAAGTCCATATCACCAAACCAAAGGCACTCAAAATCACTTTCAAGAAAAAGATCAACATCCAATTCTCCTTTTAAACGAAGGAAGTCCAGGTCATCCTCCAGGAACAGCAGGAAGTCTCCTTTGCAAAGGAAAAGATCCAAGTCCAGAAAACGGACTAGGCGTTCTAAATCCAAGTCTCCCAAAAGGAAAAGGTCAAAGTCCCATTCGCCAGGGCGCCGGAGAAGGTCTAGAACCTCGGATAGAAACCGATCAAAATCTAGACACAGGTCTCGCTCCAAATCAAGAAGGTCTCGGTCTGGCTCGTGCCGGAAAAGAGGTGGTTTCAGGAACCGAATGTTTAGTCAGCGGGACCGGTGGAAGCGAGAACCGAGCCATTCTCCTGTAGTCATCCTGCGGAAGAAGAGGTCGACCTCTCGAACTCGCCGTAGCGCTAGCAAGACACCTCCACGCCTTACTGAGCTCGGTACAGTGACATTTTCTTTATTTCCCTTAAAGATCTCATCAGTAATCATGTTTTGTCATTGTTTTAAGTGGAATGCTTTTCATTTAGTGAGTTGCAGAGAAAGAATATGGCAAATAAGACATAAGTACACCATGACCATGGGAATATAGCGATTCTTCATTGATCCAGAAAAGATCTATAGTAGCTAATCGGTTATGTTTATGATGTATTGATTGTCTTAAAATCTTTGGTGGCATTGAAGGCATCTGACATTAATTAAATGATAATAAAAATGATTGAGTGATTTTTATTAAGAAGGAAGCTTTCATTTTAGTGGCATTATATTAAAATATAAACTAACCATTTGGGTACTTGTGCCTTAAGCATGTTTTTATTATATGGATCATCATACTTTGTTTTAAGGTGCACGTTCTTTGACAGTAATATGACGCATCAGAACCATGCAATTTGGCACACCTAGATTATTTTATTCTGATTTTCGGAACATTTCTCACTCCTGTGCCATGCTATCCAAAAACATGAATGAATAATGAATGCTGAGTCATGTTGCTTTAAATATCAGCACATTCTTATGGCCTCAAAATATGCACTATATGGCCAATCGTTTTGTGGACACCTGACTATCACACCCATTTGTGGTTCTTCCCCAAACTGTTATCACAAAGTTTGAAGCACACAATTGTATAGGATGTCTTTGTAAATGGCGCACTTATATAGCGCTTTACACTGGTTCTCATTCACCCATTCACACACACTCACACACCAATGGTAGCAGAGCTGCCATGCAAGGCGCTAACTTGCCATCGGGAGCAACTTGGGGTTCAGTGTCTTGCCCAAGGACACTTCGGCATGTGGAGTCATGCGGGCCGGGAATCGAACCGCCAACCCTACGATTAATGGACAACCCGCGCTACCACCTGATCCACAGCCGCCCCTTTTGTATGTTGTAGCTTTACAATTTCCCTTCACTGAAGCTAAGAGACTCAAACCTGTTCCAGCGTGACAATGCCCCTGTGCTGCACAAAGCATGCACCATGAAAACATGGTGTGCCAAGTTTGGAGTGGAAGTACTCGAGTGTCCTGCGCAGAGCTCTGACCTCAACCCCAGTGAACACCTTTGAGATGAAGTGGAAACACCGACTGCACCCCAGACCTCCTCACCTGACATCAGTACCTGACCTCACTAACGCTCTTCTAGATGAATAAACATGCATCCCCACAGCTACGCTCCAAAATCTAGTGGAAAGCCTTCCAAGAAGAGCGGAGGTTATTGTAACAGGAAAGGGGACTAGATCTGGAATGAGATGTTCGGAAAGCACCTACAGTGAGGGGGAAAAAAGTATTTGATCCCCTGCTGATTTTGTACGTTTGCCCACTGACAAAGAAATGATCATTCTATAATTTTAATGGTAGATTTATTTGAACAGTGAGAGACAGAATAACAACAAAAAAATCCAGAAAAACGCATGTCAAAAATGTTATAAATTGATTTGCATTTTAATGAGGGAAATATGTATTTGACCCCTCTGCAAAACATGACTTAGTACTTGGTGGCAAAACCCTTGTTGGCAATCACAGACGTTTCTTGTAGTTGGCCACCAGGTTTGCACACATCTCAGGAGGGATTTTGTCCCACTCCTCTTTGCAGATCTTCTCCAAGTCATTAAGGTTTCGAGGCTGACGTTTGGCAACTCGAACCTTCAGCTCCCTCCACAGATTTTCTATGGGATTAAGGTCCGGAGACTGGCTAGGCCACTCCAGGACCTTAATGTGCTTCTTCTTGAGCCACTCCTTTGTTGCCTTGGCCGTGTGTTTTGGGTCATTGTCATGCTGGAATACCCATCCACGACCCATTTTCAATGCCCTGGCTGAGGGAAGGAGGTTCTCACCCAAGATTTGACGGTACATGGCCCCGTCCATCGTCCCTTTGATGCGGTGAAGTTGTCCCGTCCCCTTAGCAGAAAAACACCCCCAAAGCATAATGTTTCCACCTCCATGTTTGACGGTGGGGATGGTGTTCTTGGGGTCATAGGCAGCATTCCTCCTCCTCCAAACATGGCGAGTTGAGTTGATGCCAAAGAGCTCCATTTTGGTCTCATCTGACCACAACACTTTCACCCAGTTGTCCTCTGAATCATTCAGATGTTCATTGGCAAACTTCAGACGGGCATGTATATGTGCTTTCTTGAGCAGGGGGACCTTGCGGGCGCTGCAGGATTTTAGTCCTTTACGGCGTAGTGTGTTATCAATTGTTTTCTTGGTGACTATGGTCCCAGCTGCCTTGAGATCATTGACAAGATCCTCCCGTGTAGTTCTGGGCTGATTCCTCACTGTTCTCATGATCATTGCAACTCCACGAGGTGAGATCTTGCGTGGAGTCCCAGGCCGAGGGAGATTGACAGTTCTTTTGTGTTTCTTCCATTTGCGAATAATCGCACCAACTGTTGTCACCTTCTCACCAAGCTGCTTGGCAATGGTCTTGTAGCCCATTCCAGACTTGTGTAGGTCTACAATCTTGTCCCTGACATCCTTGGAGAGCTCTTTGGTCTTGGCCATGGTGGAGAGTTTGGAATCTGATTGATTGATTGCTTCTGTGGACAGGTGTCTTCTATACAGGTAACAAGCTGAGATTAGGAGCACTCCCTTTAAGAGTGTGCTCCTAATCTCAGCTCGTTACCTGTGTAAAAGACACCTGGGAGCCAGAAATCTTTCTGATTGAGAGGGGGTCAAATACTTATTTCCCTCATTAAAATGCAAATCAATTTATAACATTTTTGACATGCGTTTTTCTGGATTTTCTTGTTGTTATTCTCTCTCTCACTGTTCAAATAAATCCACCATTAAAATTATAGACTGATCATTTCTTTGTCAGTGGGAAAACGTACAAAATCAGCAGGGGATCAAATACTTTTTTCCCTCACTGTATGGATGCGATGATCAGGAGTCCACATACTTTTGTCCATATATTGTAATGTTGTGAGATTTCACAGTAGAGTTTAGCAGAGATTAGCGTTTATCTAATAATAATAATAATATATTAGTTTCACGTTTCTTTTGTAATGTTTCATCTAACCATTTTTCCCCTTACAGATAAAGAACAGTTGCTTGAAATTGCCAAGGCTAATGCTGCAGCTATGTGTGCTAAAGCTGGTATGCCAATTCCAGAGAGTCTGAGGCCAAAAACCATCCTTCAGCTTCCCTTGCCAGCCCCAAATCCCACACAATTGCCCTTACCCCTGCCCCTACCTGTTAATCTCCCCATGGGAATACAAGGGATGTCAAACATGACCATGAATGCTGCTATGGCTAGCATGACTGCTGCCACCATGACCGCAGCTTTATCTGGCATGAACGCATTCGCTGCCATGCCACAGCTGGCCCCCTTGCCCACAATAACCAACAAGCCTCCACCCTCAGCCACACCAAATCTGAATCTGGTCACTATCGAAGAAGCAAAAAAAAAATTGGCAAAGCAAGCAAACAACTACAGCATCAAGGAGCTCACAGAAGTATGGGTTTTTGTTCAAAATACAGCGTGTCCCAAAAGTCTCCGTACATAGGGGACTATGTTTGCCAGCACCACGTCGGTTGTGCCTTCGTCAGTAGGTGTTGGTGGACATCCACTTCTCGGTTGGTCCGCTACACTTCCAGTCTTTTTGAATTTGTTAATAAGTTTGGCAACAGTGTCGTGTGTGTCACGTTTCCTGTTAAAGTCCATCGGAACCTTGCGACAGCTTCCCGATCCAGCTGTGAGAATGATTTCAATACGTCCTTTTGTCAAAGGCATTCTTAACGTTTGTCTGAAAACAATAGTAGTACTATTATAAACAAAGTAAATTTTAACTTCCAAAATGAAGTACATTTTGGAAGACTATCTGGTTAAAAAGTGTTAATTTCCCCTATGCATGGAGACTTTTGGGACACCCTGTAGTTTCTGTTTTTCCATATTTTATTGCAAATACAACACACATTAAAAAAAATTAAAACTCATAACTCTGTCATGATTCTCCTCAGAAATGCAAGAAGATTGCGGAGAGTAAAGAGGAGATGGCTGTTGCAAAGCCACATGTTTCAGATGATGATGATGATGACCGGCCCTTTGGAGGAGTTGCCCTTAAGGAGAATAAGGGCATTACGTTCAGTCTCAGTGTATGTATGATTCATACCTTTGGTGCATTTTTCTTTTTTTTTCTTTCTTTTTTTTTTGCCTTTATTTCGTCAATAAATAATGACCCCCACCGTATCCCACCCTGATTTCTGATATCAGATTCAGTGGTTTATTGTGTAACACCCAGCTGCATTCTCTGTAATAGTGGTGGAAATGGAAATGTACTCAACATCATGAATGGTTGAAGATGGACTGTTACAGACATTTATTTATTTAATAATTGTTTAGGTTTGGTCTTCCATTTCAATGATGCAGACAGTTGTTCTTCAACCACTCATGTTGTTGAATCTCTTTTTTTTTTTTTTTTTCCCTCCTAATTTAGCAGTAACCTCCCTCCCCTTCCTGTGCCACCATGTCCCTCCCCCTCCTTCAGAACCCCTCTGTGAAGCCAGCAGTCAGGTCAGAGGCTGCTTTTGCCAAGGAGTTCCCAGTGTCTTCAGGTTCACAGCACCGCAGAAAAGAGGAAGACGGAGTGTATGGAGAATGGATGCCTGTGGATAAAAAGACTGAAAAAGCAGGGGATCCATCAGTATCTGCGGGGGCTGAGGAACAGAGCAAAGCCAACGACAGTGTCTTTCCTGAGGCACCCTCGCAGGTCAGTTCTCCCCACTTTAGGCTTCTGTGTGTCTTTTTAACAGTGACTACGTTTACATGGACAGCAGTAATCTAATTATTGACCTTATTCTGAATAAGACAATAATGTGATTAAGGTGTTTACATGAGTCGCTTTTAGAATATTCCTTTCATGTTCGCGTTTTACATGTTATAGAACATAGATCGATAAACGGCACACGTCATTACGTCCCCACGCCACGCTGTCCGACGTTCCCTCCAGAATTTCACTTATTGATGTGCAGTTGGTCTTCGTTATGGTACCGTATACAGTTTTAGGTGTTTTAATTTTTGCGAACGCTTCAACTGCAGTTCATTTTTTGTCGTGCTGTATGTGCAAATAGACGACTGCTTGAAGCCTTGGGCTGCGTCCCAAACCGCATACTTACTTACTATATAGCAGCTGAGAAACATGTATTTCACCTACTATATAGCAGGTAAGTACATGGTTTCGGACGTTGCCGTGTTCTCTTGTTTGCCGTGAAACGGTTGAGCGCTGCCGTGTGTGATCGTGTCCTGTCGCACAATGCGGTGAAAACTCTTACACGACGTTAATAGTGTGATTAAAGTGTGTACGTGTCTATAATACACGTCGATAATGCTACTAAAACAGGAATCCTCCATGTCTTAATTCGATTTGTGTTTCCTTCGAGTATGACTTTAATCGGATTAAGGTAATAAAGATTGCTGTTTACATGGTAGTTTCTTGTTCAGAGTATTGTCTTAATCGGGTTAAAATTGGATTATTGTTGTCCATGTAAACGTATTGATTGATGCAAGTTCTGAGTAATCCTTTCTTTCTTTTTTTCTTTCTTCCTGGATGTCTTTAGCCAGTGGACATCACACTTGCAATTAGTGAAAGGGCAGTGGCACAGAAGAGATTGGCAGAGAATCCCTTTGACATCAATGCCATGTGTATGCTTAATCGTGCACAGGAGCAGGTAAGCTTGACATAAATATATCACAAATAAATCATAAATTCATTGATCGATAATCTATGAGAATTAGGACGACTCATGAAAATGACATATAACAGGATAAGTCCCAAGAGCAAAGAAGGCTAAGTTAAATAAGTATGTGTATAGTCTAGAGTTAAAAACATCCACTGAGCTGGCATTCAAATCCTCTCTGGAACAATATTTCAGAGTATAGGGGTGATGAAAGGAAAACATCATCCACCGGCTGATCCTTGGGTTTAACCGGGGTTATCAGGAGATCAGAGTTCCGCCGGGCCTGAAACATTCAGAGCTTTAAACATAAGGAGCAGAACCTTGTAGTAAATGCAGAACTGAATAGGCAGCTAGTGTAGCTTGAATAAGACAGGGGTAATGAACACTGAGCTTCTTTTCCTGGTAAGGATGTGGGCTGCTGCAATCTAAACAAGCTGGAACTCTTAAAAACGTGTGAGCAAGCAACAGCTGTATTATTTAGCATTGCAGAATATTGTTCAAGGTTCAGGGTGAAAGCAGCAACCTTATTCTAGCCGGGCCTAGTACCTTACCTACCTGTATCCAGGTTAACATTCAACCTTGGTAACATTACACTTGGGTGATATGGGCAAAAATGTTAGCATGATAAATGATTGTATATTTATGAATCTTGATATTAACTGTGATATAGAGTTCACCACTGTAATATGATGGATGTGGTGTGGCCTTTCTTTTGAGCATTGAGTCGCCCTTAACATCACATTATCTCTTGGTCCTGTTCACTTGTTTAAACATGATTTCTCCAAGTGGGCCTGCAATTCAGCAACATGCAGTCGGATTGACCGCATCCCTTGGCTTATTCCGGTGCACGTTAGATTAGGGAAATAGGATCAAAAGTTTTTATTTATTTATTTGAATACCCTAAGCTCATCCTCATTATCAAGAAAAGCTTTACCAGAAGGTTATTTATACAAATTAAGGTAAATAAATTGAGACAAATTGGTATTATGCCAGTTTTATCAGACTTTTGCTGATGAAAAGCCTGTTCACATCCCAACCGTGTCACAGCCATCCATGGCCACAAGCCAAGAGACCATAACTGGCCATGCTCTCTGTGTGGGAGAGATGGCATACGCTCCGTTCCCTCTCAGTCAGAGTAAAACTTTCCAATCGCAGGCATCTGTAAGCTCATGTATGCAGAAGAGGGCAGATAGCACTTTCCTCCGAGTGTGTTATGATGCCGTGTGACATGTGAGCAGTAGTTAAAAAAGATGCGGAAGTTGGCTTCATGTGTCTCAGAGAAAGCGCGTGTTAACCTTCACCCTCTCCGGGTGATAGTTGTCGTGTTTCTCTTCAAATTGGGGAGAAAATGGCAGAAAAATATAAGTTTCTATTCATCCGGTCTTTTCCACACTGTTGACTTGAATTGGGCCAAACTGACTTTGTGGGACACTGTACTGTAGTTTTTAGGCTCTGAAGAATGTCCAGTTGTTCTAACAAATAACAGTCCGTCAAATCAGATCTAACCGAGGCAAAAACATATCTAACCTAACTGCATTTTCACGCCTGTTCAGTACAATCTCATGGTCAATACTCATGGTCACAAAATGCAGCACTCGAGTCCACCAGTTCTAGAACAGAAACATATTCCCAATCTGAGTCAAGCAGTGGGACTTGACTCGTTTTCTTCAAACGACTCAAATGATTTATTTTCATTTAATGGGTTGTATATTTACAGGTGGATGCTTGGGCGCAGTCCAACACAATCCCAGGTCTATTCACTGGTTCTACAGGTGCTCAAGTGCTCTCATCTGAAGAGCTGTCCAACAGTGGCCCACAGGCTTGGATCAAGAAGGTAAAGTCATGACCTAGTGCCAGAATTTAGATCAGGGAACTAGTGTTTTGTTTAAAAGTGCTTACTTTCCGATTTATTGTGCTTAAGACAGCCTTTCCCCCCCTGAGTCCTGTAGATACACATCCTTCATTGCTGCCCCAGCACACTTGGGAAACATTTAATACCTTTTCCACCGACACATTGCCGGTTCTGGTGCCAGGGCTGTTGCTGCTTCAATACCCAACTCTAATGTAAAAATATTTTTGATGTCTGATTTGTTAGCATTGGAATGCACAACTTCTTCCAACGAAGTAATTAAATTGGATATGTATATTATACAGTGGTGTTTGAAAGTTAGTTAACCCTTTAGAATTTTCTATATATCTGCATAAATATGACTTAAAACATCATAGGATTTTCCTAATCATATCATAAGAAGTCCTCAGAGTAGATAAAGAGAACCCAGTTAAACAAACAAGACAAAAATATTATACTTTTTATTGAGGAAAATGATCCAACATTACATATCTGTGAGTGGCAAAGGTAGGTGAACCTTTCAGTATCTGGTGTGACGCCCTTGTGCAGCAATAACTGCAAACTAAATGTTTCTGGTAACTGTTGATCAGTCCTGCACGTTGGCTTGGAGGAAATTTTTTGTGAGAGAGGCCTTTAGTTGATTAGAAGTTACCCTGGGTTCCTTTGTAAGCCCGTGGACTATTACACGTCTTGCTCTTAGAGTGATCTTTGTTGGTCGACCACTCCTGGGGAGGGTAACAATGTCTTGAATTTCCTCCATTTGTACACAGTATGTCTGACTGTGGATTGGTGGAGTCCAAACTCTTTAGAGATGGTTTTGTAAACTTTTCTGGCCTGATGAGCTTCAGCAACTGTTTTTCTGAGGTCCTCAGAAGCTTCCTTTGTTCATGCCATGATACACTTCCACAAACATGTGTTGTGAAGATCAGGCTCTGATAGATCCCTGATCTTTAAATACAATAAGTTGCTCACTCACACCTGATCATCATCCCAGTGATTGAAAACACCTGACTCTAATTTCACCTTCAAATTAACTGCTCATCCTAGAGGTTCACATGCTTTTGCCACTCACAGATATGTAAAATTGGATCATTTCCATCAACAAATAAATGGCCGAGTATAATATTTTTGTCTTATTAGTTTAATTGGGTTCTCTTTGTCTACTTTTAGGGCTTGTGTGAAAATCTGATGTTTTAGGTCATATTTATTCAGGAATATAGAACATTTTAAAGGGTTTACAAACTTTCAAGCACCACTGTATTTCTTTTTGTGGAGTGGGTACACCTTTCCACCAGGGTCATGCAGATTTTTTTTTTTGTCTGTGTGTGTGAAATTCTGTTGTAGCAGGTGCATTGCAAGAGGGGCATCACATCTCAGTGATTGACTATAGACTACTTAGTAAGTTTTCTTTGAAAGATGGGAGGAAGGAAGAGCACCTGAAGTAAGTCACCTGGAGCAATCCTGTTGAATGAGATTGAAAACTCAAAGTTGATTATATGAAAGAGAAGGGAGTGAACTTCCAGCTGTAGTGGAAGGTAGGAAATCCTGGTAATAGGAAAGCTATATAATAGACATTAGCACTATGAACCAGGAATTATGCGGTGACCAAGATGTAAAATCAAACCTATTTATATCTAAAAGCTTCACCCAGGAGGCTTTTCTTAATGTTCCCAAGTAGGCCAAGCTCCTCACTGCTTCACCAAGGTTCTAAATGAAATCCAGTTATTTGTGAAAGCTAATTATTTATACCAGGAAAAATACATTCTGGATCAGAAATTAAATGATAATTCATTTAAAATTTTAGAATTCAATCGAATTTTGTAATTAGTTTTAGAAACAGATTTGGACTGTGTTTGTGTAGAAATAACATTCCCTGCCAGTGTCATAGCATTGAGACATCTGGAGAGAAAGAGACAGCAGTCTGTTTCATTAGTGGTATACTTCTGGCATGGCCAGCTTCACTTAGTCACAAACTTAGACTGTAATTATTAGCTCCTTTTTAAAAAAAAAAAAAAAAAAAAAAAAAAAAAAAGGCAGGTCCTTAAAAAAATGTGTGTACATATGCAGTGTTGCTTTCTATAGCATTTGATCGACACTTCATTTGAAAGGGGGATCTGCAAAACATTGTTTAAGTAGGTGATCTATAAACAAACTGGACAAAATTTGATCTAATCATGCTGACAATGACCATCATGTGAAGGTTTTTTTTCTTCTCTTCTTTTTTTTTCTTTTGTCCTTCTCCTTTTTTTTTTTTTCTTTTTTTGGTTAACAGTGCAATTTATGTAGCATTTATCATCCATTGTCAGTATCTCAGTTTCTGGGTTCAAGGATTTTCACAAGGTGTTTCACTATTTACTATTTTTCCCTGCTGGCGGGGTTTGGGGTGGGGCGGGCAGGGGCGGAAGAGGGGTGGGGGTTCACAGTGTGCCCTGTGAACTCTCACCACTCTATATGGAAACTTGTTGCAGGGTCAGTCCTTGTAGCTGCCTTGTTGCCATGGTCACTGTCAGGCCCCTTCTATTCACGTCAGATGCACAGCCGATGATGAGGGCCTAGGTACGTACGTCATACAGCACCCATATTTCTATTCATGTGGATTTGTCTCCACTCTAATGAAAACGTTTCTGCCTGTGTGTGTTTCAACTGAACTGGTGGGGTGGTAAGGTTGGTTTTGATTCCTCTGTCACAGGAAACGATGACATTTTAAATATATTTATATGATTTATGTAGCATGATAATTATAGTCTCTTGTTTAATTTTTTTGTATTATGCTTATACAATTAGGACCTGGTAGGATAAAAATTCACTTTAAAATATAGCTGCTTTTTCAGATCATTCTTGAAATTCTTAATCTAGATGTAGGGGTTTTTTATTATTATTATTATTTGAGATTTTGCTGATATCTTTAGGTAAACCCATGGATACAGAAGATAGCTAGTAAGTTGAGTGGTCCTTAGTTTCAATGCAGCTCAAGTCCATTTTTGATTTGTGACCTCTTACTATTTCCTTTGTGCTTCTTTCTTTCCCTGTCTTTTCTCTCTTTTTCTCTCTCTGTCTCTCTACTCCTTCCCTCCGTCTTCTGCCCATATCTGTATGCTTTTCATCCAGGACCAATTCCTGCGTGCTGCCCCAGTCTCGGGAGGCATGGGAGAGTTTCTGATGAAAAAGATGGGTTGGCGTGCTGGAGAAGGCCTCGGCAAACACAGAGAAGGGACAGTGGAACCCATTGTAATAGACTTCAAAACCGACCGCAAGGGTGAGGCTTTCTAACCGTGTATTATACACTTTTACAAGGCGGTTATTCCTAACATCTAATAATGCATTGGATTTGGTTTGTCCATGTAGGTCTGGTAGCAGAGGGGGAGAAGACCCAGAAATCTGGCAATCTAGTCATGATGAAGGATCTTTTAGGTAAGTGTCTTTTTGAAAATATTTGCTGTAAACATTTAATGCAAAAATGATTAGGAAACAGTAGCGTTAAAAATAAAATACAATTTAATTTATGTAAGTTCAGAAGGCACAGATAGACAGATTGTATAGTATGTGTATTTGATTGGTTAATGCTAGTTAAAATAAAATTTGCCATCAGTCAAGTAAAAGGTATGGTGGGTGTCTTTGTTTACTGACTGAATCACAAGTTGTACATGTGTTTGTACGGTACATATTGCAGTGATAAATTGTCCTATTAACCATAGCACTCCAATCTTGAGATACTCTCTGTCCATAATTTTGTTGACACCAGGCCATCACACCCAAATGTGCTTCTTCCCCAAACTGTTGTCACAAAGCTGGAAGCACACAAATGTCTAGAATGTCTTTGTATGTTGTAGCTGTACAGTTGGTCTTCACTGGAACTAAGAGGCCCAAAAATG
Source organism: Ictalurus furcatus (assembly GCF_023375685.1). Lineage (NCBI taxonomy): Eukaryota > Metazoa > Chordata > Actinopteri > Siluriformes > Ictaluridae > Ictalurus > Ictalurus furcatus. Next base: position 5,448,324 of record NC_071280.1, read on the forward strand.
TTCCAGCGTGACAGTGCCCCTGTGCTACACAAAGCAGTGTCCATAAAGACATGGTTTGCCAAGGTTGGAATGGAAGAAGTCGAGTGTCCTGCACAGATCCCTGACCTCAACCCTACTGAACACCTTTGAAATGAACTGGAACACCGACTGCACACCAGGCCTCCTCACCTATCAGTGCCTGACCTCACTAATGCTCTTGTAGCTGAATGAACACAAATCCCCACAGCCACGCCCTAAAATTTAGTGGAAAGCCTTCCAAGAAGAGCAAAGGTGATCAACTCCATATTAATGGCCATAGTATTGGAATGGGATGTTCAACATGCACATATGGGTGTGATGGTCAGGTGTCTACATGTAGTGTATCTAAATACAAAGCACACAATCCGTCTGACTGTGGACTGGTGGAGTCCAAACTCATTAAGAGATGGTTTTATAACCTTTTCCAGCCTGATGAGCATCAGCAGCTCTTTTTCTGAGGTCCTCAAAAATCTCCTTTGTTCATACCATGATACACTTCCACAAACATGTCACGTTCTTGTTGTCTACTTTTAGAACTTGTGTGAAAATCTGATGATGATTTATAGTGCTGTGAAACAGTATTTGCCCTCATCCTGATTTCTTCTGTTTTTGTGTACATCTCATACTTAATTGTTTCAGAAATGTCAAAATACTCCAAGATAAAATGAAGGCAACCTGGGTAAACACAAAATACAGTTTTTTAAATAATAATTTTATTTATTGACACAAAAACGTTATCCAATACCAAATGGGCCTGTGTCACAATGTGTTTGCCCCCATAGTTACTAATTCCCTAAATCTACGAAATTGCATTCATAATGGAGTTCAGCTAGACTGGATGCAACCAGGCCTGATTGCTGCAAACCCTGTTCAATCAAATCACTTTTTCCAAAAAGAATTCAGAACTGATGAGGAAGAAGGTTATTGAAATACATCAGTCTGGGAAGGGTTACAAAGCTATTTCAAAGGCTCTGGCCGAAAAAAAACGTATAGTGTGTTTACTCAGGTTGTCTTTGTTTTATGTTGTACTTCATTTGAAGATCTAAAACTAGTATGACATATACACAAAAACAGAAGAAATCAGGATAGGGCGAATACTTTTTCACAGCACTGTAGGTCACATTTATGCGGAAATATAGAAAATTCTAAAGGATTCACAAAGTTCAAGCAGCGCCGTATTAGCAGCTTGATGTACGTGGACAAAAGTTGTATTATAAATTCAGTTCAAGGGCTCTATAAATTATATACTGTTCAAATCCTTAAATTATATTCCTTCCTGTTTGCTTTGGTTCCTGATCTTGACATTATTTTACACAGGGAAGCACCCAGTGTCTGCTCTAATGGAGTTGTGTAATAAGAAAAAATGGCCACAGCCTGAGTTTGTCATGGTGCTCCACAGTGGTCCTGATCACCGGAAGAATTTTCTCTTTAAGGTTAGTGCACAGTATACAGCTGTGTGTCTGTCTATCTGTGTGTGTGGGGGTGTGTGTGTGATTGGTAAATGGAAAGAATGAAATTAGTATTTTAATAAATGTTTACTTCCAGTCAAATGAATTAAAATTGGCGGTGGGGGGGGGGATCTCTGCAGTCATAGTGCACCAGAACGCCCACCACACACCAGCTATTATTCGAGAGGAGAGAGTGATGTAGCCAATTCAGAGATGGAGATTATTAAGGGGCCATGATAGATAAGGGCCAATGGGGGAATTTCGCCAGGACACCAGGGTTATACCGTGGTGTGAGTGAGTGACAGTTCTGTGCGTGGAAATGCCTTGTTGATAAGAGAGGTCAGAGGATAATGGCCAGATTGGTTTGAGCTGCTAGGAAGGATATAGTAACTCATATAATCACTGTTTACAACCGTGGTGAGCAGAAAAGTATCTCCGAATGCACAACACACCAAAACCTTGAAGTGGATGAGCTACAACAGCAGAAAACCACATCAGGTTCCACTCCTGTCAGCCAAGAACAAGAATCTGAGGCTATCATTGGCACAGGCTCACCCAAACTGGACAGTTGGAGACTGGATGAGCAGGTGTTTTTTATTTTTTATAATCTTCAGCTGACCAGTTTCAATGAGCCATCCAATATGCCCACTATAGTCTCAGATTCCTGCCCTTGGCTGACTAGGAAAAAAAAACTGATGTGGTTTTCTGCTGTTGTAGCCCATCCACCTCAAGGTTTTGTCATGTTGTGCATTCTGAGATGCTTTTCTGCTCACCACGGTCCAATGGTTCCCAGGGAATTTGAAGCAGAAGAAGCCTTTATAATCCTTTACATTACAGTACAGTGAAATTATTTTCTTTGCATATCCCAGTCTGTTTAAAAGTTTGTGAAGGGTTCCCCCCCCCAGCCACCACACAAATATCTAGGTCACCCCTTCACTCTAGAGATGGTTGGTATCTTTGATAAGGACTCTCTGATAGGAAAGCGTTCAGTCTTGCTTGCATCCCCTTTTTGAAGCTTTTTGCAAGCTTTCGAAGCTGTTTAAATCAGGCTCGACTCTTTCAAGCCTTTAGTGTGTAATTTACTGTAATTAACTACAATTTACACCATCAACAGGTTTACATTTAATTGAATGTTTGGTTCAATAGAAATGTTGCGAATGTGTTCATGTTTCTTGCCCATCTACTTTCAGGTAGTGGTGAATGGATGTGATTACCAACCCCAGACAGCCAGCCCCAATAAAAAGCATGCCAAGGCCATGGCGGCTACAGTAGCTCTCCAGGCTATGGGGGAGATCGCAGGGGACAGCGTGCATTCAGGACCTCAGTTCACAGCAGCCACTAGCACCTGATTAGCACAGCAACACACTAATCATTTCTCATTTGACTTGCCTGCTGGATATCCGTTCTGAGTCCTTTTTCTTTTCAAATTTTTTTTTTTTTATCCCTGATTTCAAGTTTCCTTCTTTCCTAAACACATCCTCACAGAACTGGACCTGTCCAAGGTTGAAAAATCACTAAGTTTAATGGTACATGTTTGAGCTGAAGTGTAAGCCATTCGCTTGGCCTTAAAGCTTAGCCAAAAGTCATTACTGATTTAGTAGATGGTACAGTGCAACCGGAAATTATTCACAGCGCTTCACTTTTTCCACATTTTATGTTACAGCAAATTTATTAAAAAATAATTTTTTTTGTTTTTTAAAAAAATGAACCTTTTTTTTTGTTTTGTTTTGTTTTTTATTTGTAATAAATTTGCAAAGATTTCAAACAAACTTCTTTCACGTTGTCATTATGGGGTATTGTTTGTAGAATTTTGAGGAAAATAATGAATTTAATCCATTTTGGAATAAGGCTGTAACATAAAATGTGGGAAAAGTGAAGCACTGTGAATACTTTCCAGATGCACTGTACCATTTTAGGCTTCACAGAGACCTTTTTTTTAATTTTTATTTTGGGTAACCCAAACTTTCTTTGTTCTCTACTTGTAAGCTGTACTATAGGCTTAATTGTTAAATGATCTATGTTGATGCGCTCCCGTTACTCTGGATTCGATGTTTTATACATGATTTAGATAATGGTTAAATCTATAATTTTTTTTTTTTTTTTTTTTTTTTTTTTTTTTTTTTATGTCTTCATTATGAAGAATTTGCTGGTGTGGTGTAGTGTTGCCTTGGTCTACGTATGTGCATATCATACATATGATGTAATTTGGACCACTCCCGTTAATAAGGTGTTTTGGGTTGTGGACATGTGGAATGTTTTATTTGATAAAATGTAATAAATTTGTTGTCTCCAAAAAACATTGTGAATGACTGACTGTATTAGATGATCACAGTATTGGGGTGAGTGTAATGTGTCTGTCTCTGTGAAATGACTGATTATTAATTTGTAAACTCTTGACAAAGAGACACTATCACAGTATTGTTTTACATTTTATAATATAATGTTTTATTTTTGTGTGACTATTACATGCTTTGTAATTAGGCTAAAATAAAGTGTCTTAGACAGCTGTTTTATATTATACCTATTTTACACTGCTGAAAATTGAGCTCTACGTTGTAATGTAATGTTTTTGGGATGATCGCTTCCTCCTGAAGAGAATAACAAGGCATTTATGACCTGACGAAGACATTCTGATATGAGAAATGTTCAGAAATATACAGCACTAATCTTCAGATAAGGGTAAGAATTCTGAATTAGGAATGTGAATACACACCATTTTATCTCCATTGGTTTTAAGAGCAACAAGAATTTGTCTGTCTATGGATTCTACAAGACGTGGGATGGCTTGTACATCAATGATGTTTTATATGGACGTAGTTGTGCATTTTTGATGGCCAGAACTAGAGATGCACCGATAGATGATTATTCAGAGTGATATCGGCCGATACCGATAACGATAGTTCTGCCTTTTATACCTTCTTTTAAATGAATAATAATTCATTTAAAAATATTCTGAAGGAAATTAAATAAAAAATTTATTCTCTCCATTTCAACAAGTTGTTTCACAGTAACTGGTCTCATAAACAGAAAACACATTACTCTAACATTAACACACGAACTAAATTCTGAAGATTAAAGTAAGATTATTAATTTATTGAATGTTACTAATTCATATTAACATTGACTGAATTGTAAAAAGCCTCCTGTTAGTCTCACATTCACTCACCACAAACAAAAGCATTTCTACTTCATCATTAACATCAAACTGGTCATATATATTATCATACTTATATATATATATATATATATATATATAAACATTAACTGGATATGAAATATACTACTATGCAATATATACTACTTTGTGTCAACTCATCTTCATTTAAATCTTTCAAGAGTGTACTGGTGCTTTAATTCAGCGCGTGGGCCATCTTGCAGTCCGTGTGGAATCTCAAATGTTAAATATTAAACAAACATTATTTAGCATTATATACAGACCTGCAAACTCACAAGAGGTGAAGGGGTGTTTGTGATTTTAACATGTAAATGAAGTATTCTGGTGCACTTTGACAAGAAAATAAAGGGAAAAGACAACATGCTATTTTTTGCAATGAAAAAAAAAAAAACCCAAACACATTTATTGACACCATTTCATCATAAAAGTTTTTTTAGGCTGATATCAGCTGCATCTGTCAACTTAAAATAATCCACCAGAGCTGGTGTTTCGGTCTAAAGCAAAAAGTCCAGCGCACTTGCTGATCAGAAAATACTAGAGACGTCCTCTGCCCCACAAAAGATTAAAAAAATAATTATATATATATATATATATATATATATATATATATATATATATATATATATATATATATATATAAATTAATGTGTTTGCTGTAGTGTAGCAGTAATACACTATCACAATGCATTTGGTTTTACACGTGTAACTCATACAGTCAAAGTTATTGACTTTTGATTGTTTTTCCTTTATAAAAATGTAAAAATATTAAAATAAGAGTTTTAAAAACATCTATTCGCTGTAGTTCCTAGCAATAATAAATATCATCATGCATTTGGCTTCACACTCAGACAGTCAAAAAGTTATTACATTTAAATTATTTTTCACTTTTGCAAAATAAAAAAACCATTAAAAACGGAGAGTTGAAATTCTATTTGCTGTAGTTCATAGCAATAATAAGCTGTATCATAGTACATTTGGTTTTACACGTGTAAATCCTACAAGCAATAAGTTACTGAGTTTTAAGAAAAAACACAATTGATTACTTTTAAAATAGAGTGGTCTTTGATAAGAATGGAGTATAATAAACTGTGAATCAGAAAGTTTGAGTGTAATTTCTATTTGCTTACAGAAACATTCTTAGCAATAAAACCAGCATTTTGCTGTAGTTGCTAAGACTAACCCTGGGTTTTATATGGCACAATAAGTTTATATGTGTAATAAAATATATGCTATAAAAAACAGGATACAGTATTTAACACTGCAATACATTAGATATCCTGTGAAGTAGATGGTTATAATCTTGGTAGAATCATATACAGTTGCCCCATTACTGACTTCATTACTATAAGGAGCTGATGACCTGCTTTTCCGAAAGATTGGCTTCAGCTGGCTTTAACGGGAGAAAAGTTGTCCATGGAAAAGACGATCCCGTTATGTTCGTTAGGATTGGCCAAAAGACTTGAAGCACCGCACAATACTGTCTACTTAAGTCTCTGTCTCTAAACCCCAATCCCCCTTACGAAGCCCCGGTGCTTTCCAACAGGAACATAAGTAGCCGTGTGAGTGAAGGGTTTTCTCACCTTAACATCTGTTTTGCATAAATAGCAGCCAGCTTGTTATTCTTTATATCTTACTTATTACTGCATGAATATGATTACTCTGCTTACATTAACATTACACTTTTTTAAAAAAAAAAAAAAGTAATAGTCCATGACACAAAAAAAATCCCAGTTCATTTAATATACAATACATACAATGCCACGTGTAAGGTTAAAATGAAACACACCTCGTTGTCATTCAACAAAGCTACATTTTCACACACATTTCTGTTCTCAGCACAGAATTCCTAAATTAGGAAATTACAAGATATTCTATTCTGAAGGCTACGGTTAATTCACCAGCATTTGAAACACCATCAACACACGCTCGGTCGAGTGTTAATGTTAAACTACTGACAGCTAAACAAACAAAAAGACATCAGGTTAAACAATCAGCCTTTAGAACGATTGACTTGTTGTGGAGTCACAATGCACAGGTTCACGGGTTAGAGTGAGGCATCAGGACCTCCAGCTGTACGAGTGGTCCCTCATGTCGAGGTGTCGGAGTGCACTCTTACCCAGCGTCGCCTGCTCCATCAGCTGCTGCACTGTGTGTTGCTGCAGACCGCACCGGCTCAACTCCTCCGACACGTTACCCTGTTTTTTAAATAACAGGAAGTGATCAGGGATAATAATCATAACGAACATTTCCTGATCTGCTTCACGACTATGAGACGTCAGAATATTTTGAAAAGACTTTGAACCTTCTGAAGCAATTTTTTTTCTCCCATTTGAGCTGCAGAAATATTGAGAACTTTACTGATTAATAAAAGAAAAAATAAATAAATAAATAAATAAACCCTTAAGCACCACAGACACCATTTAAATATTGGTAATGGTAAAATGGTAAATGGTCTGCACTTATATAGCGCTTTTATCCAAAGCGCTTTACACTGTGTCTCATTCACCCATTCACACACACACACACACACCAATGGTAGCAGAGCTGCCATGCAAGGGCGCTAACTTGCCATCGGGAGCAACTTGGGGTTCAGTGTCTTGCCCAAGGACACTTCGGCATGTGGAGTCACGTGGGCCGGGAATCGAACCGCCAACCCTACGATTAGTGGAAAACCCGCTCTACCACCTGATCCACAGCCGCCCCTGATATTGAATGCGATATTTCGCACTAGCTGCGTTACGGTTCGAAACATATCCAAGGTTTACACAGCCGAATGCTTTTCAGTACACTCTGCACAGATGAAAAAGAAAATGCTGTCGTATGATTTATCGACATATCTCGGGGAGCTGCAGTCAAATGCGAAAGGGATGAAAAGCACTGTAGTAATTCTTTAAAATTAACAGACAGACCGTAATGGAAGTGCATTTTAATCTGTATTTGGGGGAAGAAAAAAAAAAAAGTCAACAAATAGTGAGGGAACTCTCCAATCACAACCCTACTGTCCACTTCTCCTAACTGTAATGGATTTTCCTTCTTTCGTTTTGCATTGGAGTGCAAGACTATCCATCCATCTTCTACCACTTACTCTTTTTCAGGGTCACGGGGAACCTGGAGCCTATCCCAGGGAGCATCAGGCACAAGGCAGGGTACACCCTGGACAGGGTGCCAATCCATCGCAGGACACATTCACATACACATTCACATACACATTCACATACACATTCACACACCCATTCATACACTACGGACACTTTAGACACACCAACCAACCTACCATGCATGTCTTTAATGAACATTTAACAGTCATAGTTCATGTTTTCTGGCAATGAAATCTACAAACAAACAAAACGAACATGTTATTGCTCGAGAGTAACATTACCTGTGTGTCAGATTCAGACGGCTTGGTGACTGGAACATTTAGAACAGCGCTAGGCTCGTGTGTGTAGAGCGCCATGGAAAAGCCTCCTTTCTGGGCTGGTCTCAAGAGCTGTGTAAGTGTGTGTAGTGCATGGGGCATTATGGGGCCAGTGACCTCCAGACTGCACACATCCTGATAGCCTGTCCTCACCTGAGTCTTCACATTTACACTCCGTGCCTGGAATAACACAGCAAATACATTTACACTACCCGTCAACAGTTTAGACACACTCATTCTTTAATTTTGTCCACGCATTTTAGAATAATAATTAAAAAAAAAAAGTCCTCAAAAACTCTGAAATAACACGAATGGGACTATGGGAATGATGTTGTGATAAAAAATCCAAAATCAAAATAACTTAGCATTTTAGCATCTTCAGAGTAGACACCCTTTTTTCCAGAAATGTATTCTTGGTGTTTTCTCGACCGATTTCTTGAGGAATTTCCCTGAGATGCTTTATAAACAGTATTAAAGGAGTTCACACTGACGCTGGACTCTTATCGGCTGCTTTTCTGAATATTTCGCTCAGAGTCCTCCATTAAAAAATTATTTTTTGTAATCTAATGAAAGATATTTTTGTCTACAACACCGATTTCAAACATTTAATCATACGCCTTCAGATCACAAGCTTTTTAAGATCATGAGAAACATTTCAGTCGAGTGTCTCCAAACTTTTGACCGGTTGTGTACGTGCCTTTTTTTTTTTTTTTTTTCAGTGGACAGAATAAAAATTTGAATAACTGCTGTAAATGGGTAAAAGACGATATAATGGCGTAGAAGACTCTGGCTCCTCACCTTCAGCGTGTGCAGTGTAGCTCCTCTGAACGCTGTTGGGGCCAGCAGTGTTGGGGGTAACCCTGCCTGAGGTCCAGCTGCAGCCACCAAGCTCTTACAGTTGATGAGAAAGTTGATCAAGGTGAAGGTGTTTGAGCCCTCCACCAGAACTACCGATTCGGGCCTGTGGTCCAGTCGTACCTCGTCGTGCTCTTTACGCCTGACGGAAGTGATACACAGTGTTATTCTGTTATTCTAATAACAACAGACTTGCTGGAAAGTTGAAAAAAGGGGATGGAGGCATGTTGGCCTTAATAAGGACCCACGGTCATTTCAGGTCTTCGGGTAATAATTAAATAATGAACTAAATAACAGGAAACCACAATCAGACCTTAAATGTTCTTTCTATTTGTGAGGGTGTGTGTGTGTGTGTATTTTCACTCCTTGTGTCTGATTTATCAAGCTCTATTAGAACATAATTATTAATAAAGAAAAAAATTTGTAAAAAAAAGTTTACGAAGAAATTTGCTATTCATGAAAATCCAGAAAATTCCGGAGTGTGCACGAGAAGACTTAACTAACGTAAACCTAACGTTGAATATAACGTGCACGGACTACCGCACTTTTGCGTTAGGAATAGACGATCAAGTTTAAACTGCTTGTCCCTAATTTCTCCATCTTGTGATTAATAAAGTATTATCTTATCTTTATTACGTTTACGTTTATCCGGCGCGACATACAGAAGATCTTTGGAGTCTCGATCAAAAAAACAAATCCTCGTGCTAGTTTGTTAGGTCGGGGAATAAAAGTAGCGTCGAGAAAACCGTCCTGTGAAAAAAAAACCACTCGTTTTATATCATCGGCATTAATTAAAAGATATGTAAAAAATAACAAAAGCGAGCCAACACGAACCCGTAAATTAAGCCAAATAAAACAAATGATTTATCTGCAATGACAAAAGAAATGCTGCTGTATAAACGGAAGAGGGGCCGGTCTGAACAGAGCTATATAGACCTGACAAACAGAAAGGCCTACTGTTATATCAACAGCATTAAAAATAAAACCATAGAAAAAGGCTTAACATACAGCTTGATTGAGAAGGCATCAGGCTTCTTGATCTTGTCTTGCACCCCCATTTCTTTCAGCCAGGAGAAACATTCATCATCCTCCTCCTCCTCCTGCATGTCCTCCTGCTCCTCTTCCTTATCACTATACTCTGATGTCCTGAAACAGAAAGAGGCATCAGTGTTGCGTTGTAGTACTGAAGTAGCTAAAGTCACACTGGAGCTTTTAAAAAGCAATAATAATAATAATAATAATAATAATAATACTGCAGCTCAATACTCACAAGGTACTACTTTCTTCATCTCCGTCAGTCGGCTGAGAGTTGGCATTTAGATGTGAGGAGCTGTTCTCTTTGCTCTTCCTTTTCTCTTCCAGTAGAGGGAGCGAGAACTCTATCCCTGCGGAGAAACACAACAACATCCTGACAATCCATGCGTCAAATGCTGAGGTAAAAGTAGGACTGAGTGATTCTCAAAATTCTCACCAAGTGGTTCACTTGAATTTTGTCAAACTTTTTTTTAAACCATATATAGATTATTTCTACATTATAATCACTGCATAAATATGTTTACTTGTACTGCCTTCTTATAAAGGGACTGTTTTAAAGTTTTTATGAAGCTGGAAGTTTATTGATGACCACATGACCCGGACCATCAGCGTGGTTTCAGTCTCAGTCCAGCTGCAATAAGCTCGCACACATACTGTGGTTGTCTATGAGCTTTCGTGTACTTGGCTCTGAATCTTACAGTACATTGGGTCATTTTAGTAAACAGTCGTGTTTTGTGTGTGTTTTTTTTGTTTTTTTTTACCATCAGCTTTCATGGCTTCACGCAGGCCCCTGGTGGTTGGGGAAAGCAGTGCCGTGATGCCTTTAGCTCCACTCAGTCCTGCTGCTCTGAAAAGCACGGTGAACTGGTAGGAACACAGGTAAAAGTATGGACAGAGTTTGGCCTTTAGGAGACTGTACAGAGAAGTCAAGCTCACCGACCTGTAAAATGGAGGAAAAGGATACGTTAATACCAGCAGCTAAAATAAGAGAAGAGGAATTACACAGATATAAAACAGTTACGAGATTCATTACAAACAGGACCGAGTCAGACGCTTTAACAAACGAGACAAGTTTAGCGTGTACAGCCGCGTATATAACAGAGTGTTATCTCCATCGCTCACCATTCGCTCATCAGGCTCTGCTGTACGACTGCATCCTGTGCCCATGGCGTACTCTTGCCAGAGAAACTGCGCTTGGCACCGATCCTGGGGAACAGAGAGAGCCACGGCAGAGAAGGATGCTGCCAGTACTGCAGGCACTGCTGGAAACCACAGCGGAGCTCTGCGCAGCTGCGAGGGTCCTGTGGGGGGGTATGAGTATGAGTTAATGCATGTCAATATCTGCACCATCTTCCAAACAGCACACCAAAGCTAGCGTCAGCAATCACAGCGATAAGTTCAAATGAGTTACTGAAAGGCTGTACAGGTTACATCTCTGCAAAGCTAACCGTACCAAAACCGTCAACTTTAACGAGACCCAGCAGTACCTCTACTCATGTTTATATAATATAATAACCATATAATATTTATATAATATCAACCACCTCAGGTTTTAACATACTCCCATAGTTGAGATTAAACATCTCAGCGAGAAGATGAGGCCTGCCCAAACATTCAATTAATCATCGTATCATATATTGTATTATCCTGTAATGTAACGCGCGACCACGTACGCTACACGTCAAAAGTTTAGACACACCCGTTCTTTATTTTTTTCACATTTAAAAATAATAATAATAATAATAGTCATCAAAACTCACAAATGGAACACAAATGGAACTATGGGAATTATGTAAATCAAAATAATTTAATATTTTAGCATTTTCAAAGTCGACACCCTTTTTGCATCTCTAGCATTTCCAGAAACGTATTCTTGGCATTATCTCAACAGATTTCTTTTTTCAGGAGTCTCCCTGAGATGCTTTTTAAACAGGATTAAAGGAGTTCCCACCTACGCTGGACTCTTATCGGCTGCTTTTCGGAATATTTCACCGAATATTCCGTTTAATAAAAGATTTTCGTAAATAAAATGTTAGTTTTCTAATGAAAGAAATGAATATGTCGGCACGATTATGTTTTTGTCTACGACACCGATTTCAAACATTTAATCATACACCTTCAGATCAAAAGATTTTTAAGATCATGAGAAAACATTTCACTCGAGTGTCCCCAAACTTTTGACGGGTAGTGTAAGTATGTATTAATATCCTGTCTCATTAATTCCACCGACAGGGAATGTCCCACATGTCCCCTTCATTGACTGCTCGGAAAACGCTGAAGCAACATATAAACGTTCATCGTCCGGTAGTCCGGTGATGAAGATGATTGATTACAAGTGGTTTCTGCCAAAAAAAAACAAACAAACAAACAAAAAAAACAACCTGCAAACCTGACGATGTTCGGAGAATAACATTAAACACTGAACTAGAAATTTGTGTGTACAAAAAATCTCAAACGCCACTCTCTCTTTCCCTTTTATTTTTCAGCATACACAGCCTGGATTACTTCTGCGTGACCCATCAGGTTTAATTGTTACATTATTAGTTGTTTAATAACTAATAAACGGAAATAAACAACAACAAATTCTTTATTTTTAAAACAATCAGGTGTCATAAAATCGGATGGAAACATGGCGTTTAATTTGAGTGTAACATTCGAACAACGTAAATCAAATATATTCAATAATTTGCTGCTAATCACGTTGTATGTTTCATGAATCAGATCATTTTTCAAGGATTTGTTCGAGCTCAAGTCCCTGCACTCGTTTCTACACAACCCTGATGATTAAGGCCCACTGTATTCAGATCACAGTCTGCTGCATGATGTACGAAAGCGTAACTCTCTTATGAACTACGTCTAAACAGTACCTGGATGTTCTGTGGTAGAGGAGTGTACTCTGCCCTGCAGTGCAAGCTCAGGCCCTGGGCTTCCTCTTGAGCTTTCGGATGCTCGGCCCAGGAGAAAGACTGTGGGGAGGTGACGAGCGCTCGGGTCTTCAGGCTCCAGTCTGCTGGATATTCTCTACACACTTCCAGACGG